>NC_081444.1:5751462-5768994 GCF_007210705.1 Tigriopus californicus
TAAATTTTGCCCCACCCAAAACCAAATCATAACAAAGAGCTGACTTTTGGGTCAATACTGGTCGCCAGGTGGTAGGATTACCGCGACTACTTATGAAAGCACTCTTGACACCCGACCGAAAACTCCCGATTGCTTCTCCTTCACGGACTGGATCACCGTTGTTCCCTAGTTGACAGCATGATGATGATGCTTTTATTTAGGGTCTCGTGTATAATAGAGGAATAAAATATAAATAAAAGAAAACATATTGTCGAAAAAGGGTTAAGGGTTAATAAGGAGTAATGAATGACTCGCTACACGTAGCTTGAAAGCAATGACACAAAAGAGCCAATATGTTCGACAGGTTTTTTTGAGGGGTTTGGTTTTTTCACTGCCAATTCGAACCTCCAAAGGAAATATAATCCCCGTACTATTGAATGGAGCATCTTATTTGGTGTTAGTTAACCAATTAAATTAATGCATGATATTTAGATTTTTTATTATGTATTTTTTCCTGCCAACTCAAGTTCCGCAGCCGGATTGGGTTAGCCCCTTGTATGTAGGATTGATCAGGAATGTTGATCAAGAAGTTGTGAACATTTGAATTAATAGATGCCACTGAATCACCTATATACTCCCTGATAATATTTGAGGTGAGCAATTGGACAATGTAGGAGTCCGAAAAAGAAGCGAGATGGACTTCATTTTTTCTTACTAGCCTAGACTCGAGTTACTTAAGCCATGGATATGCAGTCTTTCCGTGATCTGGTAGCTTAACGGACCAATGCCCGCCCCAATGCTGGACAGTAATCCCATCTTTCAGTTTGATTGTTTTGGTCCTTTAGAGTTAGAATTTATTGTTCATTACTGTATTGATTTATTTGTGTTCGACCAGTTAGTTGAGTTTATTTTCTGTGTTTTCTTGTTGATGTCCTAGTTTACATATGTTCTTGATTCCTTGCTTTTCTCTGTCACTTACTTCTTGTTTACTATCTCCATCTTTGATGTTATGTTAGTTTGATGTGAAGTATTTAATTCCTATTTTGCTCTGTTGTCCTGTATCTCAGGACAAGATTGCACAGCTTTTTAGTTCTTTTCTTCTCTTTTTCTTGGCCTGTTGATTTTGTTACTAATAGTATTTCCTCTCTAGCTATTTAAAGTCAAAGAGGCTAGACAATGTTTGGACCTGGTCTTAGCTGGAAAGGATCCTTCCATAGTCAATAAGCCGTTTATTATAGAGGCTTTAGTTGCTTGGGTCAATGAAACCAGGGTGCTGCTTGAAGAACAGGCTCACCCAGTAGTGAGAAGTCGACTAATTTGACCAACGTAGAAGTTGAAGTAGTATCTCCTCTTGAAAAAGCGCAGGAAAAGACAGTTGTAGAAAAATAGTCTGTCCTGTTTATCGAAAGCAGCCTTGTCCTGAAGAAGGAAAAGGCTGTCAGTTTGACCACCCTAAATGGTGTCAAAAACTTCTCAAGTTCGGCCTTGAGAAGTACAATAGTAAAGAAGGGATGTTCAAAGGTAGATTGTCCTTTTTTCACCCGTACATGTGCCGTCAGTCCATGAGACTCAGACATGCTTTAATGTACGGTGTACCTCCGTCCATGTTGAAGGGACGCAAAGAAAACCGAGAAATAGGATAGCTCAGTTTCGTAGTTTTAGAGCTGACCCTATTCCTAAACCTAATCCCACCCCACCCCCTTCCTTAACCCATTTAGCCCTACCCTACTAATCTGTCAGATCATCATGTTCTTGAGATAGGGTCGACCATTAATCAAAAGCCGGCGTGCTCTAGAGTAAAACCGGCCAAAAAGGTCGGTTGGCTAAGTTCAAGTTCAAAGATGAACATTGGCCGTTGATTATAGAAAGATTAGAAGAACTTGACCTGATTTCAATTCTGAAACAGAATCGTCCATAGATGCAGCCATTGATAAGTTAGTTTTCAGTTTTTAAGGAAGTTTGCTCCAGTTTAGCAATCTCTCAATGTGTTCCGAAAGTCCCCCCCGCCCCCCCCCCCCCCCCCCCCCCCCCCCCCCCCCCCCCCCCCCCCCCCTCAACCTACAAGGCACAATCGAAAATTCCAAATTTGTTAATGTCGTTTTGTAGCTAGGAAAGATTTGGGTGTTCTATAAATGAGCAAAACTGTTGTTGTGGCAAAGCTTTGCAGCTAAAAAGGGTTTCTTCTGTAAAGAATATTGCATATTTATATGCAAATTTTACTATTATGCAACTTGGAATCCCTGTCAATAAGTTTAAGTTAGTATCCGGCTTATAGTTTCTTCCAACTGACAACAAAGAGTTTTGGCTTGCCATTACCTGGACCCACCGCACACGACCCCTACCCGCCTTTTATTTATATTGCTAGTGAAGAAAATAAACAGGACTAGGAAGTTCAGGAGGAAAAAATAGTAAAACAGAGTTGAAACGGGCCCTACCGAGTCGAATAAATAAGACCAACAGATGACCAAAACGATTTTTGACCGTTAACAAAGAAAGAGAGTCACACATATTTGGGGGTTCTTTTAAGCCGTTGTTCAGAGCGTGTTAAATGACATATTTGGCGTCCATAACGAAACGTCAAGAAAAATCACAAAGGAAATTATTCCTCATAACTTACATTTTGTCAGAGCCTAATGATAACGTATAGATAGTATAGGTCTATTCACAGATTTAAAACTCTTGCTGTTCTTTGATTTCCCTATACACATTCTGGCGAGAAGATCTGTGTCTAAAGGAAACCAGATTCGTACAAAACCAACAATCAGTTGTATATTTCAGTTGCTCCTAATCTGTGAGGTGCATGCAATTTGGAGCTTGAGAGATTCGGACTTCCCCAAAACCAAATCATAACAAAGAGCTGACTTTGAGGTCAATACTGGTCGCCAGGTGGTAGGATTACCGCGACTACTTATGAAAGCACTCTTGACACCCGACCGAAAACTCCCGATTGCTTCTCCTTCACGGACTGGATCACCGTTGTTCCCTAGTTGACAGCATGATGATGATGCTTTATTTAGGGTCTCGTGTATAATAGAGGAATAATATATAAATAAAAGAAAACATATTGTCGAAAAAGGGTTAAGGGTTAATAAGGAGTAATGAATGACTCGCTACACGTAGCTTTGAAAGCAATGACACAAAAGAGCCAATATGTTCGACAGGTTTTTTTGAGGGGTTTGGTTTTTTCACTGCCAATTCGAACCTCCAAAGGAAATATAATCCCCCGTACTATTGAATTGAGCCATCTTATTTGGTGTTAGTTAACCAATTAAATTAATGCATGATATTTAGATTTTTATTATGTATTTTTCCTGCCAACTCAAGTTCGCAGCCGGATTGGGTTAGCCCTTGTATGTAGGATTGATCAGGAATGTTGATCAAGAAGTTGTGAACATTTGAATTAATAGATGCCACTGAATCACCTATATACTCCCTGATAATATTTGAGGTGAGCAAATTGGACAATGTAGGAGTCCGAAAAAGAAGCGAGATGGACTTCATTTTTCTTACTAGCCTAGATCTCGAGTTACTTAAGCCATGGATATGCAGTCTTTCCCGTGATCTGGTAGCTTAACGGACCAATGCCCGCCCAATGCCTGGACAGTAATCCCCATCATAGGATGAATATCAATTCTAGAACATCTAGACTTCATGTTCGTTTTATGTTCATTTTATTTCAACTAGAAATATATTATCAGGTCGAATGTATGTACATTTACGATGCGAAATGTGATCCTTTCTTATATTCTAAATGGTTTAGGTCCTGAAGATGAAACATCTTTTCTGTTCAACCGAGAACAACAGGAGCGCTCACTTCAAACGTCTTGTTTGATCTGAAGTGAGCGCGTCCAGGAGTTCCTTGGTCTACTCCCATATTCACGAGGGATTGATAGTGTTCGCAAACCTCATGTTAAGCCTCTATGGTCACGACAATTGACCCTAAATCTTGGGTTAGGACAAATATCATGGAATCTTTTTGAGAACGTTCACTATCAGATACCTTTCGCACCTTCTCTGAACACTGTACAGTCCCAACTTTTTCAGTACCTCCCAATACGTGAGCACTCTCATTCCTGTCTGAATCTTTTTTGACATGTTACGTGTGTTTTGCCCAAAACAGGCATGTTTTTTTATTATTCAACCGCTCTTTCTACATGTTTATTTGAAAGATTCAAAAGAAATGAAAATAAAACAAGAATAACTAACGTTTCATGGTAATAATTCAATTTACCTTAAGCAAGATTTCACGGAATGTCATTGTCCCTTGCCAACCAGTGTCAATTGACCTGAAAACATGCTCATTCAGTACAGCTTCTGTTGAACTTAATTGCATTCTAGTTTATTGGTTTTCTATGGTCAGGATTTTTACAAGATTGTTGATTGATTAGGCCATTGGAAATGAGAGATTTAAATCAGCGACCTCTCTCTCACTCTGAGAAACTGTGCTAACTACTACACCACATGTCCTCTACCTTCTGCAAAATGACATTTATGAGGATATGTAACAGTTACTGGCAGAATAGCCATAATGCGTTCATAATCATGTCAAAATTGAAATCTTAATGGCAGAAGGATCTAAATCATATCAGAAACTCAATTTTCTAGCAATTAAAAATATCTCCTGCAGAGGTTTCAAGACCTAGATGGAACCAAAACTACTTAGTAACGATATCCTTGGTGTAGTTGGAGAACAACTTAGTCTGATGATTTAGTAGAGATTGGAGAATGACAGTTATTATTATGATAAAGAGGTAGTTGGCAATGATGGGCGTCAAAGGGAGAAAGTATTGCACTTTTACAAATCAAGCTAAGGCAGTGAGAAAAGTTCAATTTTTCCATGCCAGAGGGTTCTAAATATGCCAGATGTACTCTGTTTTGGCATGTAAATCTGCCATCTGACAGCGCTGTTTTTGACTTGTCAAGCTCTTGCCATAGATTTCTCTGGCATACTTGAGAATTTTGTATTAGGTTGATGTACGTCTCACGGATTTCTTTAAAATCTTAATTACGACACTGTTTCTCCTTGGATTGTTATTTTTACAAATATGATGTGCCTTGAAATCTTGTCCCATTCTGGGTTTTGCGGGGTCGTACATTCAACGATTCATCTGCACAGCTTGAAAGAAAACTGTCAAAAAAGTTTTTGTCTCAGTTGTCACTGGTGGGCAAAATGTTCTTTTCGTAGTCAAGATATGTAGAATAACTATAGTACAAATTTGAATCATTGACGGTTTGTGTAAATTCTGAGTAGAAATCCCTAAAACGACTCCTTGTCGAGCAATTACTCTCCTCTAGCACGCTTCATAAAACTAGTTTAGGTAGGCTGTCCGACCACATTTTTTAAGAACGTAATTTTGACTCAAGCTGCAGTTTCCTTCCATGTGGTGGAAGCACTTAACTGAAACGCTAGGAACAAGCCTGGGTTCAGACTGAACTCCAGTTGTCGGAATTACCTTGATTACGCAAAGATGCAATCATGTCGCCCACATTCAAGCACACTATTGGAAGATTGAAACGAAATTCCGAATGCGTCACTCATTAGATTGCAATTTCGGATACATTTTGTTGCACTTTCGAGATGCGTTGCTAAACGAGGGCAATCAGTAGAATTTGTGATTTGCTCATCTAATGTCCGTCTTATTGGTTTGATTTTTCACGGGCTTTTCTAACCGTTACAGTTAATGTAATCCCCAGTACTTTTAAAATGAAAGGTTATAATTCGTCTATTTATCAACTTTTAATCTTTATATGATATTTGGTCTAACAAAAAGTTTGAGTTGGCAGACAGAGCTAGTTCTTGAATGTAGGGTTTATGGCGGACGCAAGGTCAGGGGGTGATGTACGTATCCTTTAAAGTATGGCGGCGGACGCAAGGTCCGCCATGTCAATGAGCCAAGAGATGGTAGTTGACTAATTTATTACCAAGAGTTCCTAGCTGTTTATACATATCACATATGACTCAAAATGAGCGAGCATATGCTCGCCACACCACTTCCCCTCCAACAACATAGAAAATGAGTGGAGTAGGATATGGGCCAACCATCCGGGGTACACGGGCCAACCATCTGGGATGCGGTGCCTAGACCTAGATTCGGCGCCTAGGCCGGGATGGGAACAGGCCGGAATGGGAACTGACCGGAATGGATTTCCGGAACAACCGCCCAAAGTTCGGAACCACCTAAAACTCACGTCGGGGTCACCAATATGGCGGACGCAAGGTCTGCCATGTCAATGAGTCAAGAGATGGTAGTTGACTGGTTTATTACCAAGAGTTCCTAGCTATTTATACATATCACAGATGATTCAAAGTGAGCAAGCATATGCTCGCCACACCGGAGTGGGAACAGGCCGGAATGGATTTCCAGAACAACCGCCCAAGAGACCGGAACAACCGCCCAAAGTTCGGAACACTACCCAAAGGAACGTCTGAGCGGGAATGGGCCGGAGTGGGAACGGTCCGGAGTGGGTTTCCGGAACAAATGCCCAATGGTCCAGAACAACCGCCCAAGAGACCGGGGCAACTGCCAAAGGAATGTTGGGGTCACCAACAAGGTGGATGAATATTGGATTGTTAGTTTTACAAATATAATGTGCCTTGAAATCTTGTCCCATTCTGGGTTTTGCGGGGTCGTACATTCGACGATTCATCTGCACAACTTGAAAGAAAACTGTCAAAAAAGGCCTCCCTTTCAGTTAAAAGTATAGAAATATGGCCAACATTGCTAATAAGATCACTAACATGTAGATATGACGACTATTACTTATTATATATATCTTATTTCTTTCAGTTTTGAGCAAAAGAGGGGGATGTTTTGGCAGTTTTTTCCTGAATCTGTGAAGGCAGATGGATGAATGTACGGCCCAGATCAAATAAGAAAACAATCGTTGGAACAAGGTTCTTTGAGGTTTTGTTCGACATGTTATGAAATTCTTGAGAAATTCAGAGTTTGATAAGTCAGTAATGATTTTGAGTCAAGATCATACCTTTAATTAAGTTATTACAACAGAAAGGTGTGTTCATTGGCTGACATACTCTTTGGAAGGGTCCATACCTTATCCTTGTTTGCCTATTCATGACTGCTCGCTTGAAAAGAAGATTATTCAAGATCTTGTCCATACCAACGAATAGTGTCACATTCTAGACTCGGACAAGGGTTCGAACTTGCCACATGTTTACATGTTGAGACTTCTTGGGCCAAACACTCTTACATATATTAACGTAAGCTTTTTATGGAAAGAATCATGCCCTTGAGAGAAATTCTCATTATTTTATTCTTCTTGATCATAATTAGACAACTGATAGTTTCAAGGGCTGAAAAGTGGTAAATAAAGAGTGGGCTAACTTCGTCAATCGTAAAGGTCGAACCCCTCCGAGATCCTTGTATAGCAAGATTTCTCCGGTCTATATTATTTCCTGTCTTTCAGTGGGCACGGAAATCCTGGACAACATTTTGGTCCAAAAACTTTCCCGACCCAAGGTCGCCGAGACAAGAAAGCTTCGCCGGTCTTTAGGTTGCAAGACTTTACAGGGTCGGATCCGACATAGTTAGCTTGCGTGTAAACAAAGAATTCACAAGGTGGATTTTTTTGACACAGTTGCTGACATTCCATTTCATCAAACACATTTTTGTAAGCGACGACATCGCTGCCAGAACTGAGAGTATCGAATTGAAAGCAGTCTGAAAGGCCAAGAAAACTTTGTACTGTAACAACTAGCTTCAACCTGGAGGATAACAAACCCAATGCTTTGAAGAAGTTTCCAACGAATCTATGGAAATTAGGCCGCATTGTTGTCCCACGAATGATTAACCCCAGTCCACCAGAAATACATAAGTTCAAAAGCAAAAGGAAACCCAGGCTAAGCTGCGGCATGGCTATCCAAATCTACTGCAAGCTTTTTGACACCTAGAAGAACTTTTTTAGCAAGGTATTGTGTAATTGTGACAAATCATCTTGATGTAGGTATTTAGAAAGCTTTTTATGATATCTCCACAGGACTTCCGCATTCGACATGATTAACTGACTCATCGTAAGCAGTAGTTACTTTCATATTTGAGCTCAAGCACAACATTTTGGTGGCCTTCCTTGTCATGCTATGATCACAAAATTCGACATCGACAATCGTAGAAATCCTTACCCAATACCTAATTCTATTTCTGAATCGGAAACGTAAGGCGGTTAACCTGATTCAGGATATTGACTTCGACCAAACCTGCCAAACCTCAAATAACTGACAACTTTGAAGTAACGGTCACAATTTTGAATGTTCAATTCGATTATTATGTCCAACTTTTGACTTCCGTTCCTTTTTCTTTTTACGATGCTGTTTCTGATTGTATATTGTGACGTTCCATTGAAAATGCGCGTAGAAATTGGTAATTGGAAAAGAATATCAAAGTACTAATTTAACAGATGAGTTTGACCGACCTATCCAAGTCCTGCCAAACCATTTTCTTACCTTGATCCTAATTTTTCAACCCAAGAGCTAATAGGATCAAGATCTTCTGGAAAAAAGGCTATGCCCGACTACTGCAAACAAAAAAGGTCACAATTGATTTACAAACACATCTGATGTCTAAAATACGTTTCTGAGATTTATGCCTGTTAGGTCTTTTGTTGTTCCTTTTATAATATAAGAGCCTTCAGACACCCAAGACAGAAGGGCTCAACCAATTGCTAATTTGACCGAGTTTAAGAATGTCATATCCTCGTCTTTTCTCCATCATGCAAATTCGCTGTCAAGCAAGCATTTTTTCAGCAACTATAATATTTTTAACACAAAATTGGCCATGGCAAATTCAATTTTGCATGGTTCAGTTGTGCCTCCTGAAGGCTGTTAGAGGCTTCATGCACAAATTTGTAAAGCTTCCATTGTTTTAATGAGAAAAATAGCTGCCTTTTCTCAGGACAAATTCTTATGTAAAATTCTCCTCATAAGACATAGGGAAGCCACGTTCCTCATAAAAAAAATTAAGTGTCACACGTTGCACTTATTTTAACAAAATCGACGTGAACGACCAATATTTTTAGACTATTACCTCTGAATGGCATACTTCGCAGATAAAATGGTTGCCTTTTGCTTGAGCTAGAGACCCTTATGGAATTCAGGGTTCGAGCCTGAGAACGTAACACCTAATCGCTTAACTTTCCAGTTACTTTGAATTATTTTTGCATGGGTTAATCGCGGGCAAGGCAGTAGCATTTAAATTGTAGTTATTCGTTCCTTTTTTAAAAAAAGGAACAATAATTCAGGTACATTTTAAAATAGTGTAATTGTAATGATCCCAAAATTCAAAATGTTATCAGTACTTCATTTTTTCACGCTCCAGAGTGACTTTTGCTTTTTTCGTTTCTTTCTTGACAATAAGGAAACTTGAAACTTGAACTTTTTTAACTTAGATAACTGAATCTTGACAGAAATTGCCAATTTTTGTTCATTTCATCCAATTTACGTATCTATCCTAAATGAACATCAGGCCTAAAGGCTGCTTTTAACAAGATTGAAAGTGTTAGTGGTTTCAATCTTTTTTATTGACTCCTTTGAATAGCAGTTGTCTGACGATATCAGCAAAGTCTTTGGAGTACTTTTCAATGCAGTAGAGGTACTAAAAATCCACGAAACAACGCACCATATTGGACGAAAAAAAACTCAAAAATACGAGTGACCTTTCGAAATTGGATGTTGATGTCCTCTTTCCTTTCGTTATGCTTCAATCATAGAGGAAGCAGTTCCTAGAGAATGCGATGAGAGCCAGCCAGGCGGACTAGCTTTCAGAGCGAATGAATATCAGCTAACCGGCAGGTAGGGTATAGTTTCTGATTGTAGAGGCGCTGCTTTCCATCTACGTTATGGTGCGTCTACACGAGAAACAGTTTGTCTAAATGTTTGCCTTACAATTTCAGAAATATTTGGTAATAGACAAAGAGTTCTTCTCTGACCCCTCTACACGTGAAACCTCGCATCCAATTTAGTTTGCCTAACAGTTCTTGAGAAGTCACTTCAAAACTGCTACAAAGAAGAAGCTAGCAAAGGCTGCTTATATTTCTTATTTATTTAAACGACAAGAGGAGCTGAAGCACATTGACGTGGAGGGGCCAATATCACACAGGGCATTATGGGCGAGGCCATGGCTATATAAATAGTAGGTAGAGATAAATGATAAAAATCTTGGTTATTGGGGTCGGTAGAGTAGGTGGGTCAACCAGGTCCTTTATTTTGCCTTTTCCTTCTGTGCATTCATATGTTGGCTAAAAATGGTGGCTACTTCAAGGTATGTTTTACCTCTTTCTATAACGACCATAACCAACATGATGGTTCACTCTTAACAATATTTCGGCTTTTCGTAAGGTTTTCGAAATTCATTTTAACTATGAATCATATATCATAAACCAACTTTGTTGAAACAAAAACCCAACCGATTTTCTAATTCATAATATTTTTGAATATATTGACACCAGCCAATTCTCCATAAATATAAAAAACTGTATTATTAGAGTACTGGTCGAGATGTAAGAACCATACATATTAGTTCAAAGCTCTTGTCAGAAACGTATACACCAACATAGTAAGAGCATAAAACGGAATTAAGATGATATGCATATTGGCATTCAGGTAAAATTACAGATGACTAAAATCAGTTCACTTTTCGGGACCAAATAAAGACCAGTACCCAAGCCATTGGACACGCCCGGGGATGGAAATGAGGAGATGATAGGCCACATTAATTATTGAGTAGATCGGCAGTCTCGTGGTCAGAGACACAGGTGCACGACCGTCAATGTTTCAAAGGAATATTGGTCCAAGGGCGATGACATCTTCTTGACCAGGAAAAGTAGGTTTTGTCCGGACATGGCCTCTGAAACAGTCAGGATCCCAGCTCTAGGTCAGCAGTTAGTGATGAGGGGCACAGTTTCGCACACGATTGGCATTCATGTAGGTATTTTTAGCATATCAAGGCACCACTGAAGCATGGCCAGAGAAATGTCAATTTCAAGGAGGGTCAATGGCGGCTTTAAGGTGAATTGAGCACAGTCGCCGTAGGTGAAGGCAATAGAAGATGAGCGCGATGAAGTGTCCAGAACAGTTCGTCAGTTTTTAAGTGATGGTGGAAATGTAGTTGGGTGTTTACAAACCGCCACTGAGAGAGACTCTATTTTATGTCTCTGTGTTCAAGAGTTGCTTGAAAGGCAGTTTCATTTCCCTAAGGAAGACTAAATAAACACATTTCCATGAATAGAGAACCCTAGTCTAGATGATATCGACTTTTTTCAAACCTCATGTTTATAAACTTCCTGCAAAGAAAGCAACTACCATTGGCTAGATAGCTAGTATCCAACTGAATACGATCGCAGCCTCAGTTTGTCTGGTTTTTTGTACCCCTTTGCGCCCAAGCGCCATCTTTCGGAAATGTAGGGATGTGTCAAACGTAAAAATGCCACCGCTTTTTCAACAAACAATTGAACTTCTGTCTCAAAGCGAGCTTAAAGTTTTACCTTTCTATCGCTTCTAGCACTATCCTTTGATTTTCTGTGTAGCAGCTCCGCTTGTTTCGACGCTATTGTTATTGATTCATGCCATAGCCAAAACCTCGACACATCCCTAGGTAAGTCAAAAGGGGGCGCTCAAGTCCAAAGGGGTAAACAAAGACCCCCGTGAGTATGTCCTTTTTGAACCGAATATTGGCTCCTTCCTTGATCATGGCAGTTCAAGAACAGTCAAGGACAACGTCAACACTGGACAGCGGCGGTAAGGGAAAATAATTAAATTTCATATTAATCAATCAAACGATTTTGCCTTAACGCAAGTCTTTTACCAGACTCGAGGCCGAACTCGGCGAATCCGAGAAAACGTTAGAGAGTCAAAGGACTTATCCGAGCACTAACAATTGTATAATGACAAAAGGCTACTTCAGCTTGTGTAATAGGATGGAATATGTTGCATCGAAAGCTCTTAGGAGTTGTTGAAGTCGCGAAAAAACAACAGCATTTTATGCCACAGTGAAATGGCTGATTATTGCTTTTTTGGGCGTCTATAATGCACTGACATTTAAAACTTAATATGTTATCTTCAACTCGACTCATTAAATGTCCATAGTTATAAAACAAACTATTCAGTAGTCTGTTCAATTTGGCCTGAGGCTGACTTAGTCTTGCAATTTCCAAAAAGCGGAGAATATAGAAGGATTTCCTTCATCACTATGGATTGTAACTTCGTACTAAGTTAGAGAGTCCATATTTAGTTGCACACATCTATCTATCAGCGGCAAGAAAGTCCGCAAGAAAATGTCCATAGTATGGCCACCTAAAAAGAAGCCTTCTAGGCTAATAATTTTCATAATCAGGCAACTAAACTACCAAAATCGGACTCCAAAAGTTTGTTAGAGAAAACCCAGAACTGGAACTGAGAACTTAGTTTTTTTCAATCCGTGGCACTGAGAATTGTTTTTTCCAGGTTTTTTGGAAACGCTAGTTCATAAGTTTGGGTAAATCTCCTGAATTCCCTAAGCATAGGTTTGGGCTTAAATTTGGCCAAGTTCATCTATTCAACAAGATTTTGTGGCCATATGAAGCGCTCATTGGAATATATTGAACGGTTTAGGAGATAACATATGTTTGCTTCCATTCACAGTCCATATATCTTGAAGTCCGTGTCTGAAGGGACAAAACAAGGGATAAGGGAGGGGGTGGTAACGAAATTACAGTAGTTCGTTCCGTCTTTCAAAAAGGAATTGTTATCCCATTACATGACCCCTCACAAAAAAGCAAAAATTACGCGTTACTCGTTCCTTTTCTAACCAATCAGAGTGGAATTTAATATTTCGTTTATCTCCAGGCATCTAAAGAAACATGAGGCTATTAAGCAATGTCAACAAAAAGTATTTTCACACATCCTAAAGAAAGGAGGTAAGGGCTAAAAATAGGCTTGCTTTTCATCAACCATGAATGTCTTTGTGATTTCAAATCTTGTTGTATTTGCGCTACTTTATTGTTTGTATCGCTTCATTCAAATTCCGTTGAACAGAAAGAAAGACCTGATTGAGAGCGAAATTTTCCTTTGGCTTGAGTATATTGCACCAAATTTCTCAACTCTCCCCATATCCATCCATATCATTAAAGGAAGTTTTACGAGCTCGAAAATCAGTTGATGAGCACAGAAAATGATTTCAATTTTAAATATGTGTTGAGTCTTCTCCCCTGGGATTCTAATGTTGCTAACGCTGAACCTTTAACGCTCTCTGAATAAAGTAATGAGATCAGTTCCAAATCAAACATGGCGCAGTCGGTATCACTGTATTTTGCCTGTTGTTTTTTTTAAAGTGAGTCTCGTTTTGAGGACATGGCTACTACAAATACGGCTAAGGCTTCCCACAGGGCCTACAGAGGCCATTTGACGCGAGCAATCACTTCTGTCCGATCCTTTTTCGACGGTCTTGAAGAAACTCCATCCTCCAATCTCCACGATCGAGCTCTTTTGCTTATTTCACGCGCCGATGAGGCCAAGTCTAAAGCCGAAGCCTCATTGCTGGATCTGTGCGATTCTTTGACTCCACAAGAGTATGAGTTGTTGGAAGAAGAGCTGAGTGCCGCCTCGGCAACCTTGGACGAATTGTCTCAAAATGTCCTCCAAGCTTTTGCTCATACTTTTCCATCCCAAACGACCCCATATGATGGCCCTGCCACCCTGCATCGTTCCCCTCGTATCAATGATGCCTTACGTCCTGAGAAGCTATCAATGGACGCATCTCTGCCTGAATTCAGGGCATGGCGCGAGGCATTTGAACTTTATTCCACGTCCAATCGAATGACTGTCTTACCAATCGTGGAACAACGGGGTTATTTCAAAGCCTGCCTGGACCTCAAACTTCAACAAAGCGTGTCGTTGAAGATCCAAGATTCGTCATCTCTCGAGGACTGCGTGGATATTTTACGTGGGATATTTTTGCAACGCATACCGGTCCTCACCCGCAGATATGAATTTTTCCAATGCCAACAACAACAAGGCGAATTATTCTCCGATTTCTACTTGCGACTTCAACTCCAAGGTAACGAGGCCGATATTATTAATATGTCAGAGGACGATATCTACTCAATGCGAATGATAACGGGTACGACTGACACACGTGTGAGTGAAGAGTTTCTCCGACAAGGCTCCATTTCACGTGAAGGCCTAGTCGCCATAGCCAACTCGTTTGAATCGGCCAATACCATTGAGCAATCCTTTAAAAGATCAGATTCCCCTATTCCACATCTTTCTGCAGTCTCCGCTTATCGAAGGGGCCGCAATAATAAACCTTCTTTCACCTCTTCAAATGCATATCCAACCAACCTATGCCATCGATGTGGGACCAATGACAAGCATGCTAGCGGAGGGGAATGTTTTGCCGAAAATATGACTTGTTTCAGATGCAACAAGAGGGGGCATCTGGCTTCCGTTTGCCACAACAGGAAAATGTCTCGGGGACCTCATACTACCCCATTCAATTCTCGCCCTCGTTCACCCAGGCCATTTAATTCATTTAATAATCACTCTCCCGTACTTTCTCGGTCACACTCTCCTTCGTCTACTAAATCTCGGTCCCCTTCGCCAATGGGACATCCCGAGGTCTCCTGTTCGGTAGTTTCGATCAACGCTCTTTCCCTCCCCAAGTCTCTGAGTACGCCACTCATTAACACCACGATCACCCCGAAACGAGGCAGTGTATTTTCTGCACAGGCGTTGCCAGACACAGGAGCCACGGCCCCAATTATTGCCGAGAATCTGATCAAGCAGAACAACATACCCATTGATAATAATCAATGTTTAATCAAGGCAGCCAATGGTACGGAAATGCGTTGTCTGGGCTCGGTCGACTTATCTGTCGAAGTCGAAGGTCAAATGACTTCTACAACTGCTTTCGTTACTCCAGCCTTGCAAAGTTCGTTTTATTTGTCATGGTTCAATCTCGTCGATTTGAAAATCATACCACATAACTTTCCTAAGCCCATGGTTCAAATAAAGCAACTATTTTTAACCTACCCAAACGATCTCGTCCATGCTGCCCTTCAGCCAATCTTTGTGCAGTTTGACCATGTTTTCAATGAGAGAGACATATTACCACCTATGAAGGGCCCCCCCATGCATATTCACCTCAAGGCGGATGTGAAAATTGTCCCAAAATGTGTTTTAGTCGCTCGGAGAATTCCATTTGCTTTTGTGGCTGATGCAAAGAACGACCTTGAAAGTCAATGCTCAGCAGGTATTATCGAACCTGTTACATGGCCAACACCATGGACTAGCCCCGTAATCTTTATTCCAAAACCAAACGGGAAAGGTATCCGTATGGTGACCGAGTATACGTCATTAAATCAATATGTGAGAAGACCTACTCATCCGTTCCCCACTCCATCCGAGATAGCTTCGTCAATTCCCCACACTGCTCGCTACTTCGTCGCACTCGATGCTCGGAAAGGATATTGGCAAATTCCTTTGGACGAAGAGTCTCGCGACCTAACCACTTTCTTAACTCCTTACGGGCGGTTCCGATATTGTCGCGCTCCTATGGGGCTGAATGCCTCTGGAGATGAATATTGTCGGAGAGGGGATGAAGCCCTACGTGACTTGAAAGGAATTCATAAGATTGTGGATGATATCCTCATTCATGCTTCTTCTTTGGACGAGTTGAAGGAGAGACTGTCGGCAGTGCTACAGCGCTGTCAAGAGTATGACATTACCTTATCAAAGGCGAAGATCCAGGTGGGAAACGAGGTCAAATTTGCTGGGTTCGTCATCAATGCTAATGGAGTTCGACCCGATCCAGACAAATCTGCGGCCATTTCTAAATTTCCTAAACCATTGAATATCACTGATCTGAGATCATTCTTTGGTCTGGCCAACCAACTGGGTCAATTTGTTCCCGATTTGGCTCACGTTTTGGAACCTTTGCGCCCACTCCTCCGATCCAAGACTCAATTTCAGTGGCTCCCAGAGCATGATGAGGCGTTCTCCAAGGCAAAAGTGATCCTCTCTGAACCGGAGGGTCCACTATTATCTCACTTCGATCCTTCATTGCCAACGTCCCTTCTCACTGATGCTTCAAGGCTGAAGGGCCTTGGTTTCGCCTTAATCCAGACCTCTACCCAGGGACGCATTCACCTGATTCAATGCGGATCAAGGGCTATCACATTGGCTGAGAGCCGATATGCAGTGTGTGAGCTTGAAGCCCTAGCAATTAAGTGGGCTATTTTGAAGTGCCGTCTGTACCTCGAAGGAATCACATTCAAAGTTCTCACCGATCACAAGCCATTGCTGGGCTTGTTTAACTACTCTGATATATCTGCCATCGAAAATTCACGGCTGCAACGATTAATTAGCACTATATCTGGATTCACGTTCAAAATTGAATGGGTTCCAGGCAAGCAGCATTTGATAGCGGATGCTCTCTCTCGTGCTCCTTTATTCGACCCGTCGTCAAATGCCAGTAATGGTGATGATGAACCATTTGTGAACAACGTACAGGTTTGCCAAATCACGGGAGAATTGGACCAGAATCTAGACTTCATATCAAGGGCTGCCATAGAGGATCCATTCTATGAAGAAGTGGTTCAAACTTTGTTACAAGGCAAGGACCTCCGAGCACTCCCTTCGTCACATCCGGCTTTGGCTTACAAGAATTATTGGGATGAGCTATCTTATGATGAAGATTATCGAGTCATTTTGTACAATGCTCGGGTGGTGGTTCCTTTGGCCGCTCGGAAGACGATCCTAGATGTCCTACATCAATCCCATCAGGGTGTTACAAAGACCAGAGCTGCTGCCCGTTTAAGATACTTTTGGCCAGGAATGAACAACGAGATCGCCCTCCGAATTCAACAATGTCGGTTATGCCAAGAAATTCGCCCCAGTCAACCTATGGAAAAGATTCAGAAATCTGATTCCTCCAGACCATTTGAAAGCATTTCGGTGGACCTTTTTCAAGCGGCCGGAAAGGAATACATGGTTTTGGTTGATCGGTTTTCAAACTGGCCGGCTGTCTTCCCCTTGAAAGTTCTTGACACTACAGCAATAACAAGGCATCTTTCGGAGTGGTTCTTGGACTGGGGAATTCCAAACAATATTAGAACGGATAATGGCCCGCAATTCCGTTCAGAGTTTTCGAAGTTTTGTCTGACAAATCAAATAAGACATGAGCTTTCCAGCCCCTATAATCCGAGATCAAATGGCCACGCGGAGTCGGCTGTGAAGCAAATGAAGTTTTTAATTCTGAAATCTACATTTTGGCACGAATTTCGTCAAATGTTGCGCGAATTTCGGAATACGCCGAATGTTTCGGGATTCTCTCCAGCTCACTGGATATTCAACCGCCCACAACGGACATGTTTGCCAGCACATCCGATCATATATGCTCGAGTCTCGGATGATCAATACGAGGAGGCCAAGAGAAGAAAATCGGAACAATATGCCAAGAGAGTAACATGGGCCGACAAGCAAAGTCACGACCTTTCGCCGCTCTCGGTTGGCGATGAGGTGTTGATTCAGAACACTCGGACATCAAGATGGGATTCAAAGGGACGAGT
>NC_081444.1:5769439-5800232 GCF_007210705.1 Tigriopus californicus
CCTCGTATCAATGATGCCTTACGTCCTGAGAAGCTATCAATGGACGCATCTCTGCCTGAATTCAGGGCATGGCGCGAGGCATTTGAACTTTATTCCACGTCCAATCGAATGACTGTCTTACCAATCGTGGAACAACGGGGTTATTTCAAAGCCTGCCTGGACCTCAAACTTCAACAAAGCGTGTCGTTGAAGATCCATGATTCGTCGTCTCTCGAGGACTGCTTGGATATTTTACGTGGGATATTTTTGCAACGTATACCGGTCCTCACCCGCAGATATGAATTTTTCCAATGCCAACAACAACAAGGCGAATGATTCTCCGATTTCTACTTGCGACTTCAATTCCAAGGTAACGAGGCCGATATTATTAATATGTCAGACGACGATATCTACTCAATGCGAATGATAACGGGTACGACTGACACACGTGTGCGTGAAGAGTTTCTCCGACAAGGCTCCATTTCACGTGAAGGCCTAGTCGCCATAGCCAACTCGTTTGAATCGGCCAATACCATTGAGCAATCCTTTAAAAGATCAGATTCCCCTATTCCACATCTTTCTGCAGTCTCCGCTTATCGAAGGGGCCGCAATAATAAACCTTCTTTCACCTCTTCAAATGCATATCCAACCAACCTATGCCATCGATGTGGGACCAATGACAAGCATGCTAGCGGAGGGGAATGTTTTGCCGAAAATATGACTTGTTTCAGATGCAACAAGAGGGGGCATCTGGCTTCCGTTTGCCATAACATGTAAATGTCTCGGGGACCTCATACTACCCCATTCAATTCTCGCCCTCGTTCACCCAGGCCATTTAATTCATTTAATAATCACTCTCCTGTACTTTCTCGGTCACACTCTCCTTCGTCTACTAAATCTCGGTCCCCTTCGCCAATGGGACATCCCGAGGTCTCCTGTTCGGTAGTTTCGATCAACGCTCTTTCCCTCCCCAAGTCTCTGAGTACGCCACTCATTAACACCACGATCACCCCGAAACGAGGCAGTGTATTTTCTGCACAGGCGTTGCCAGACACAGGAGCCACGGCCCCAATTATTGCCGAGAATCTGATCAAGCAGAACAACATACCCATTGATAATAATCAATGTTTAATCAAGGCAGCCAATGGTACGGAAATGCGTTGTCTGGGCTCGGTCGATTTATCTGTCGAAGTCGAAGGTCAAATGACTTCTACAACTGCTTTCGTTACTCCAGCCTTGCAAAGTTCGTTTTATTTGTCATGGTTCAATCTCGTCGATTTGAAAATCATACCACATAACTTTCCTAAGCCCATGGTTCAAATAAAGCAACTATTTTTAACCTACCCAAACGATCTCGTCCATGCTGCCCTTCAGCCAATCTTTGTGCAGTTTGACCATGTTTTCAATGAGAGAGACATATTACCACCTATGAAGGGCCCCCCCATGCATATTCACCTCAAGGCGGATGTGAAAATTGTCCCAAAATGTGTTTTAGTCGCTAGGAGAATTCCATTTGCTTTTGTGGCTGATGCAAAGAACGACCTTGAAAGTCAATGCTCAGCAGGTATTATCGAACCTGTTACATGGCCAACACCATGGACTCGCCCCGTAATCTTTATTCCAAAACCAAACGGGAAAGGTATCCGTATGGTGACCGACTATACGTCATTAAATCAATATGTGAGAAGACCTACTCATCCGTTCCCCACTCCATCCGAGATAGCTTCGTCAATTCCCCACACTGCTCGCTACTTCGTCGCACTCGATGCTCGGAAAGGATATTGGCAAATTCCTTTGGACGAAGAGTCTCGCGACCTAACCACTTTCTTAACTCCTTACGGGCGGTTCCGATATTGTCGCGCTCCTATGGGGCTGAATGCCTCTGGAGATGAATATTGTCGGAGAGGGGATGAAGCCCTACGTGACTTGAAAGGAATTCATAAGATTGTGGATGATATCCTCATTCATGCTTCTTCTTTGGACGAGTTGAAGGAGAGACTGTCGGCAGTGCTACAGCGCTGTCAAGAGTATGACATTACCTTATCAAAGGCGAAGATCCAGGTGGGAAACGAGGTCAAATTTGCTGGGTTCGTCATCAATGCTAATGGAGTTCGACCCGATCCAGACAAATCTGCGGCCATTTCTAAATTTCCTAAACCATTGAATATCACTGATCTGAGATCATTCTTTGGTCTGGCCAACCAACTGGGTCAATTTGTTCCCGATTTGGCTCACGTTTTGGAACCTTTGCGCCCACTCCTCCGATCCAAGACTCAATTTCAGTGGCTCCCAGAGCATGATGAGGCGTTCTCCAAGGCAAAAGTGATCCTCTCTGAACCGGAGGGTCCACTATTATCTCACTTCGATCCTTCATTGCCAACGTCCCTTCTCACTGATGCTTCAAGGCTGAAGGGCCTTGGTTTCGCCTTAATCCAGACCTCTACCCAGGGACGCATTCACCTGATTCAATGCGGATCAAGGGCTATCACATTGGCTGAGAGCCGATATGCAGTGTGTGAGCTTGAAGCCCTAGCAATTAAGTGGGCTATTTTGAAGTGCCGTCTGTACCTCGAAGGAATCACATTCAAAGTTCTCACCGATCACAAGCCATTGCTGGGCTTGTTTAACTACTCTGATATATCTGCCATCGAAAATTCACGGCTGCAACGATTAATTAGCACTATATCTGGATTCACGTTCAAAATTGAATGGGTTCCAGGCAAGCAGCATTTGATAGCGGATGCTCTCTCTCGTGCTCCTTTATTCGACCCGTCGTCAAATGCCAGTAATGGTGATGATGAACCATTTGTGAACAACGTACAGGTTTGCCAAATCACGGGAGAATTGGACCAGAATCTAGACTTCATATCAAGGGCTGCCATAGAGGATCCATTCTATGAAGAAGTGGTTCAAACTTTGTTACAAGGCAAGGACCTCCGAGCACTCCCTTCGTCACATCCGGCTTTGGCTTACAAGAATTATTGGGATGAGCTATCTTATGATGAAGATTATCGAGTCATTTTGTACAATGCTCGGGTGGTGGTTCCTTTGGCCGCTCGGAAGACGATCCTAGATGTCCTACATCAATCCCATCAGGGTGTAACAAAGACCAGAGCTGCTGCCCGTGTAAGATACTTTTGGCCAGGAATGAACAACGAGATCGCCCTCCGAATTCAACAATGTCGGTTATGCCAAGAAATTCGCCCCAGTCAACCTATGGAAAAGATTCAGAAATCTGAGTCCTCCAGACCATTCGAAAGCATTTCGGTGGACCTTTTTCAAGCGGCCGGAAAGGAATACATGGTTTTGGTTGATCGGTTTTCAAACTGGCCGGCTGTCTTCCCCTTGAAAGCTCTTGACACTACAGCAATAACAAGGCATCTTTCGGAGTGGTTCTTGGACTGGGGAATTCCAAACAATATTAGGACGGATAATGGCCCGCAATTCCGTTCAGAGTTTTCGAAGTTTTGTCTGACAAATCAAATAAGACATGAGCTTTCCAGCCCCTATAATCCGAGATCAAATGGCCACGCGGAGTCGGCTGTGAAGCAAATGAAGTTTTTAATTCTGAAATCTACATCTTGGCACGAATTTCGTCAAATGTTGCGCGAATTTCGGAATACGCCGAATGTTTCGGGATTCTCTCCAGCTCACTGGATATTCAACCGCCCACAACGGACATGTTTGCCAGCACATCCGATCATATATGCTCGAGTCTCGGATGATCAATACGAGGAGGCCAAGAGAAGAAAATCGGAACAATATGCCAAGAGAGTAACATGGGCCGACAAGCAAAGTCACGACCTTTCGCCGCTCTCGGTTGGCGATGAGGTGTTGATTCAGAACACTCGGACATCAAGATGGGATTCAAAGGGACGAGTCTTGTCATCGCTCAGGAACAATCGCTCCTACAAGATTGAATTGGACGACGGAAGACTGTTCTATCGTAATCGTCGTTATTTGAAACAAATATGACGATCATCACTAATGAATATTATGTCTCGAAGGGGGAGATGTTGAGTCTTCTCCCCTGGGATTCTAATGTTGCTAACGCTGAACCTTTAACGCTCTCTGAATAAAGTAATGAGATCAGTTCCAAATCAAACAATATGAAAGATAAAAATACAATAAAAACTGACAATAAAAACTGATGCACTTGGGTATTTGATATTCTCACCCAAACCTTCAACCTATATTGAACCCTTAGACTTTGAAGGGGGACAACGAAAAGTGGTATAGGTTTTATTTGAGCATTACATGTTTTTAGAATTTGAAAAATGTTTTTTTCACAAATTTATAAAAGTTTTTATCGTCAAAACATTTTCTTTTTGGGTGATACTTTTTTTAGGTTTGAATTTTCACGGGCTTTTCTAACCGCTACAGGGAATGTAATCCCATTACTATCAAAATAAAAGGTTATAATTTGTCCATTTATTACCGTTAAATCTTGATTTAATATTTGGTCCATATAATATTGGCTGTTACTCCCGAATGGTTCGTAAATCTTTGGATGGACCCCCAAACCCCGTGTGTGAGGGAGATGCTTTGTATTGATTGAGAGCATGCTCCTGCTCATTTATGTATACTTGTCAAAATTATAAAAGCCATGCTAGTCAGAATAATAAAGTCAGCCACAAAGCGTCCACAACATGGCGCAGTCGGTAGGATCCGGCTGCTGCCCACCAAGTAACTCTCCCCATGGAAGGGGATGGTGCGTGTGGCTCTCCCCTTGATGGGATTGAATGTGTTGCCCTGGAGGAAGAGTGTGAGCCCAGTGTGTGGGCAACCTGACTGACCCTTGCCTCGTCAGAGGGCAGATGCCTCGTGCTCGTGACCCGGCTGGCACTGTGATCCGCCCAAATGGCACCGTGATCCACCTGGATGGCCCCTAACCCCGGATGGCCTCCAACCCCGGATGGCGCCTAACCCCGGATGGTGTTTCGTCCACAATCGAGTACACCATCCTAATATGATATGGATAAATGATGTACAGGATGAATGATTGCTCCCAGAACGGTATTTATCAAAATGTCTTGAGCAAACGTATGTTATTATGTTGTGAAAATCACGAAGTCGTTGGACAGCCCAACGTGTGTCAGTTGGCGGTCAGATGTCGACCAAATGCCAACCCAATGCTCGCAGCGACGTCGTAATCCATCGGAAGTCTCGGAAAGCAGTAAGGTTTCGGGACACTCTAGAGGAATCGATTCTCAGAAATTGATCTGATGTAATCGCGAAAATCCTCGATCATCAAATAACCGATATTACCGTGATTTTTGTGAGAGGGGGAAGAGAATCTGAATTAGCAATCTCATCCTCAAGGATCAATGTTACCAAAATGTCGGCCCCCTGACGGTAAATGACGACCAATACTTCCTTAATGCCCGTTGGGACGTAGTTCCGGCCCAATGTCAACCCCTTGCCCTTTCAGACGCAGTGGTGGTCAGATGTGACCCACATGCCACATCTTACAGAAGGGGCAGACATAATCCATTGTCGGCAATCCGGGAAACCCCTTGATGGCCAATGTGGCTAGCCTGACAAAAGGAGGTCAACCCTTGGCATTGGTATGTGAAAATCCCTGTTGCGGTCAAATGTCGTTCAGGTGCAACAGTTTACAGGAGAAGCCGTCACCGTCCACCAAGGGCCCTGGGACAACCTGTTTAGCCTCCATGAGGAAGAGGCGGAAACCAACGTGGTATGGGAAAGCCTTCAACAAGAACAGTCACATTTTTGGGCTCGAGGAGAGCACAATCACATTTTGGTTCTTGAGGAGAGAAGTTTGTTTTGAACCGCTCCGAGAAGTCACCATTGAACATTGAAAGTGAAAACAACTCCCATCTTGAAGCTCTTACTGGTAGTTGAATCGAGAACATTTTTGTAGAGTACTGGAGGTTAAGTCTATCCATTTTGAATAAGGACAGTGAAAGTCAACGATTGGAGTCGGGACCTAGGAAGCCGTGCAGAGTCAAGAGGACCTGGGGAAGTGCATAGCATACATCAGTGAGCCAGCATAGACGAGTTGAAAAGTCTCTGGAGCTGGGTACAGGTGCAACTTCTGAGTTATACTCCGTCAATTCGATTCTGGACCTTCAATCCCATCGAACCGACGTCATCGCCGTGGATCTCTGTTGGACGCAAGAAGCACCCCCATCAAAAGTAGGATCAAACCATTTTCTGTCCATGTATATTTTCCCTCTTCCATGGCCAAGCAATTACCCCCTCTTTCATTACCCGAGCAAGACAGCTGCGCGGTAGAGTGTCATTTTCATGTTTGTGATGAATAAAGTAGATTGAACTGTACAGTTTGCCTTGAAGAGTAGCCTAGATTTCCCAGACGACCAAGATCGTGCTGGCATCGTAGGGAGTAAAGGTAGCAAGTGATTTGTATGCAACTGTATCTAAAGTTCATCACTCTTGTGGCAGAAATCAGTAAATAGACTCTAGAGTAGAGATCAACTGTGATAGACGAATTGAGACTAGGATAGTGACCACATAGTTAGCCTTGAAGATTGGCCCAGGTATATGCCAGACAACCGAGATTGATCTGGGACCGTGGGGAGTAGAGGTAGCTAGCGATTTGTATCCTTAGTCAATTGATTGGTGATTGTTTGAAACCCTGATAAAGGAAGCTCAAACTATTGCTCGTATGCCCTGATTAGGGTTATAACCGGAGGCCTTAAGATAGGTCTAAGAAATTTAAACCCATGTACTAGGTGCTCTCCATTTTAGAGAGCTATCAAGGTATTTTAACCCCGGATGGCCCCTAACCCCGGATGGTCCCTAACCCCGGATGGTCCCTAACCCCATATGGCCCCTAACCCCAGATGGCCCCTAACCCCGGATGGCCCCTAACCCCGGATGGCCCCTAACCCCAGATGGCCCCTAACCCCAGATGGCCCCTAACCCCGGATGGCCCCTAACCTAGGATGACCCCTAACCCCGGAAGACCTCTAGCCTCAGACCCAAATGAGCTCCCAAGCTCCGTGTGTGAGGGAGATTTTCTGTTTTGATTGAGCGCATGCTCCTGCTCATTCATGTATTTCATTCCTTTCATGGTCATATTACTCTCAGTAACCCAAGAGTAGATTCTTTCTCATTGCCAAGGGGCAAGGCTAGTGGAATCTTCGCCATTCCTACCAGAAACTAACTTTGTATCGTCAGCATAAGAAGAGAGACTGGCAGTAAAGCTAAGCTTTTGAAGTGAGGCAACGCATATTTTGAAAAGGAGCGGCCCTAAGACGGAGCCCTGGGGAACACCCGACATGACATCACCTATGCCACTAATGCCTGGGCAAAATTAAGGTAGACAATATCAACTGACTCATGCCTTTCCATTCCCTCAATGACCTGCTCTAAATGCTCAATCAGTTGGGTAACCATGCTAAAATGTGCTCGGAACCCATGCTGGCTAGGAGGAAGGACTTCATTGACTTCAAGAATTTCAACAAGTTTGGACTTCATGATCTTCTCAAACACCTTATTGACAAACACGTTATTGACATGTGTCTCAATTCTGCGGGAACCTAATACCATGGCACCTAGAAAATATTTCAAATTGCAACTTGTTGATAAGAAAATCAATTAGTCTTGAACACGGAAATATCAAGGGGAACAAAATCATCTCGTAACCCCAAATTACCTTACTTTTCACCACCAATTTGGTCAAGATCCTTTGTAAGGCTAGGGCAATCTTGGCCATTTCTACCAGAAACTAACTTTGTATCGTCAGCATAAGAAGAGAGACTGGCAGTAATACTAAGCTTTTGAAGCGGGGGGTACGAATATTATGAAAAGGAGGGGCCCAAAGATGGAGCCCTTGGGATCACATGACTTGACATCATGTATGTCACTAAGGGATCCCTCAACCTCAACAATTTGCTTCCTACCCTGAATGAAGAACCTTGCCTTGGATCCTAATGGCGTGAAGTCTATTCAACTAAAGGCCATGACCTACCTTATCAAAGGCCTTGCCAAAGTCAAGATAGACAACATCAACTCACTCGTGCCTTTCCAGTCCCTCAATGACTTAGTCTAAATGCTCAATCAGTTGGGTAACCGTGCTGAAATGTGCTCGAAACCCGTGCTGGTTAGGAGGAAGGGCTTTATCAACTTCAAGAAATTCAACAAGTTTGAACTTCGTGATCTTCTCAAACACCTTTACAATATTCGAAGTGAGAGAAATCGGCCTATAATTACAGGGGAGCGATTCATCCTCCCTTTGAAAATTGGAACAACGTGAGCTATCTTTAGTGAAGATGGAAACTTGCCCTTATCCATGATGCAACGCATTAAGTACGAGAAAACAGGAGCAAGAACCAGTGAGCGTCTCATCAGAATCTGAGATGTCACATCATCAGGACCAGGAGAGCTCAAGGGTCTCAGGTCCCTGATGGCCTCTAAAGCATCTTGATCTGTCACTACAAGATCATATAAACGCTCAACTTGACAAGCCTTGCCAATCTCAACAAACTCATTAATTGAACGTTGGGTTGTTGCTGCTAAACACTTTGAGGTTGAAAACAAACTAGAGAACTGATCCCCAAGTATGTTGGCCATAGCCTCTACATTGCCTATGGCTTCCCCATTGACCTCAAAAGGAGTGTCTTATCTGTCTCTTAGAGTTTGCGAAAGAGAAAAATGCCTTCAGATTCGACCTGACGTCCTGGAACACTCTACTCTCCTTCTTCAACTGATCTGTCTCAATTGCGGCCTTAATCCAACGTTGAATCAAATCCAACTTTCTTTGAAGGCTAGCCAAAACTACTGGATTCGATGCGCTCTGGAGCCTTTTTGCTAGTTTGCAGCTCTTTTTGAACAAATTCTTCCTATACGTCGGAATTGTAGACTGTACCCCGCCCAGTGGAACACATTTAGAGATTGCTAGAGTGGAACAGACGTCCTCAAAAACTAGAATCATTTTGTCATTTTGTCTAAGGCTACATCTATGGAAGACTCCTTTTTTAATCATTGAAATGACGTCAAGCTCCCCTAACCTTACCATAATCAACAACCAATGTTCATCTTTGAACTTGAACTTAGCCAGACCGACCTTTTTTACCGGTTTTACTCTAGAGCACGCCGGCTTTTGTGTTATGGTCTACCTTATCTCAAAAACATGATGATCTGACAGATTACTAGGTGTCACATGGACATACTGGATCAGATCGGGGTCATTGGAAAAGACCAAGTTCAGAACGTTATATGCTCTGGTGGCTACGCCTACATGCTGGGAGAAATTGTGCCAGATTGCAAACTTCTCCAGCTTTTCGAAAGATTGAGATGTCGATTTCGAAATGTTAATATACCCATCGGGGCTAATCTCTTACTCTATAACGCTAGCCGGAAAATTAACGTCCCCTACAAAGAACACTTTTGAGCAAACTGCCTGATCCAACTCATTTCCAGTGAATTGGAGAGCTGATTTAAAAGAGCTTACTGAACAAAAAGGGGGCCTATTCATTGTTACAATAGACAGATCAAGCCCTCGGGATCTGACAAACTAAGACCTCTACTTGTCCATTCTACCTTTTTTTCATGGCTAATGTGCAAATCATTCATAACATATAGGCATACACCCCCATATGGGAATACGGGATTATCAGGACGTACCCTTTCACAATGAACTAAGTTGAAACCAACTATGGTTAGTTCTTCATCTAAGACCCCTGACCGGTTTGGTTGGAAAACAGTCTGTCTCAGTTCAATTCATTGACCTAACTTGGTAGGCAAAAGAAAGTCGAGTCGCTTCCTTTCTTAAGAGATCCCTAAGCCAATTTGATTGTTCAAGTTATGATGATTGTGCATGATGCTAAAGCCATAAGGGCATATATAATGACGGCCACTCAGGCTGTAATTGTTGATGATGTCATGTCCCTTGAACCTTGTTAGAGCAGTCGCCGGAGTGCATTCGATGACATCATCCTTTATTTTTGGGGCTGAGATTGTCTTCTCGATGTTCAGTCTAGGGTACACATGATTTATGCGGACGACAGGTGTTGCGTTTTCTACACCCTGGGATCCAGCGGCAGAACAAGTCACTTTTGCGGCTGAGGAAACGACCGCTTGCGAGCGCGCAAACTTTTCTACTCCAATTTTACGATTATCAGTTCGGTTAAAGCGGTCATGGGTTGCCTCTCTTGCAATGGATTCGAATCAAAATGTCTTTGTTATCCGTACATATACTTTGTTGCAAGATTTAGTCTTTTTAAAGATGACTAAAATATGGCAACCCCTACTGCTAAATGAATAAACTGTTTCCGGGAAATTTGAACTAATAGGACTTGACAATTTAAAAGATTTTTGTTTTGTTTCAATTGGGCTTGATACTTTTGAAGTGAGGATTAAGCCTACACCTGATAAAATGTTCAATTCTTAATAGGAAAAACATCTTAAGACGTATCAACCAATAACTATTGAATCATAGTTTTTAGTTAAATTTCATGGTTCTATTTCAAAGACGTACTTGTATTCACACTGGTGCCAGTCTTTCACATTTTGATTAACCTGGTATTTTTCTAAAGAATTTCAAAAGTGCTTGTACACAAAACCTACACCATAATATTGAATTTAAAAGCCCTGACAACACACGGAATCTTTGATATAGTGTTAGAGAATAAATGCTAAAAGTAATAGACGTAATCCACTCCCTGTGGTGTACCCCTCATCAATCTGCTGTCCCAACCCTTGGATGATCCTCCCCTTAAAATCACAGAGGAAAGTGTTCTCAGGGCTATAGTTTCCCTAAACCAATCCAGCTCAGCTGGACTTGAGGGTATAACCGCAGCCTTTCTCAAGGAATGCGCATCTGAATTAATTTGATCTCTAATCACTCATATCAAGTAGTCCGTCAACCTTGGTGTTTTCCCTGACTCGCTAAAAATGGGCCACATCACTCCAATGTTCAAGGGTGGGGATCCCTTCCTCCCAAATAGTTACCATCCCATCAGTTGGCATCAAATCTGGCCAAAGTGTATGAAAAAGTGGTTAAAGAGTTTCTATTGAACCATCTAATCCAAAGTGGTCAAATCCCAAATCACCAACATGGTTTCTTGTCTAAAATGAGTACAACTACCCAACTCATTGAGCACTTGGAACATGTGCAACCAATAATGACAAGCCATGTTATAGTAGACATTGTCTACCTGGACTTTGCAAGGGCCTTCAATAAGGTGGACCATGGCTTACTTTTGCAAAGGCTTGATAACCTCAACATCCCCAAGAGTCTTTTAAGATTGATCAAATCATTCCTTGTGAATAAAAAACAGAGGGTCAAAGTGGGCCCTATCTACAGTGACCCAGTAAAGATCATTTCAGGCATTCCGCAGGGCACAATACTTGGCCCAATGCTTTTTATCCTATACATCTCACCTTTACCTGGCCAGGTGAAGAATTGCATACTTCTCACCTTCAAGACCAGGGATAGGTTAGCTATGGTTACCATTTACAAATCCATCATACAACCCCATGTTGGACTATGCCTCATTGATTTGGAGCCCATATCTTGTTGGCAAACTAAACAAAATGGAGAGTATTCTCCGGCGCTTTACTCGGCAAATCACTGGAATGTCTAATTTCTCCTACTGGGATCGACTTCAGCATCTACGCCTGTACAGTGTGCAAAGGAGACACAAACAGTATGCCATATTATATACTTTTAAATGAATCCATGAGCTGTCCCATAGCACGGACATTAATTTCGTCCAATGAGACAATGAATGTGTATCCAACCTCATTGGAACAACAAGAAGAATGCGACTGCTAAATCAATCCTGTGCCACTAATTTCTTGAGAGAGACCCAAGACTCTACAACAAACTGTCCTCTTCACATCAAGTCATCTATGTTGGAAAAAATCCTCTCCCCAAATTCAAAGAGGACCTGGATAACTTCCTCCAAAGCATTCCAGACCAACCTTCAGTACCCAGGTATCATTGATCAGCAAATTCAAACTTGATTACTGATCAGAGTCACTTTTGAGTGATTGTGTAAATATATCTGTGCCTTGAATCCATCCAAGACATCTGTCTGTGTACCATAAATAAATCATTATTATTAATCAGTAGGAATTTGAGATTATGCATTGCTAAAAATGTGTCTGAAATGGTCATTATCAATGGTTAAAATGTTGATCCTTTCTTTTTTAGTTCCATTTGATGAGTCTATTAGAACTCAAATTTATCCATTATTTGTTGGCTAGCCTTGAAAAATTGTGTAACTCAAACTGTCATGCATAAAGTACTTAAGAGTACTTAATGATTTGGAGTGGAAAGCAAAATCATTGGAAAAAGTGGAAAGTGGATCATTAAGTACTTGATGGGTCATGCTACTAGTCTAATTTACGACCACTTATGACGTCATGTCAGACGGAGCCTATCAAGTGTGAGTCTGTGCTTGTTCAAACTTGAAAGAGTAAGTGAGTAAGTAAGCAACGCTTGAAATACGAAGACGAATAGGATCCTTTTAGTCCATCTTGGATCCCTTTTTTAGGTCTTATTTTCCCAATATAGATTATCTTGAACAATGAAGTGCAGTGAATGGTGTCTACGTTCTATGTAGTGAACATGAGTATGTCCTTGTACTGACTCCATAAATCAAAGTGGATTCTCCAGCGTGCACCAAGATTACAAGTTAATGGATTCATTTGGAAAGAGACAAGTCAGAGACTAGGGTAAGGTTTTCTGGTCAACTTAAGGGAGAAAGTTTCTTTGAGAAGCACCATAAAGTTTGTCACTCGAAACTATTTTTGGGGATTACCTCATTTCCGTTAGATAGACGAGGTTTATGAATCATAAATCTAGATGGCGCTCTAGTGTATTTAAAAGGGCCAATTAACGTTAGCAGCGACATCTAGAACGTTTAAAAAGAACAATTTTGACATCTTTCCTTACTTGACCGCTAGATGGCATTTGAGTTCCTTCTGTTACTAGTTTTCTTCCAATCTCAATTTCGTCGGTTTTGTCAATGCATCATCTAAAATTTCCTTCTTCAAGGATTTTTGAGCTGATGCCAAGTATTCTGTTACACATAAGCAACAAATTATATATCTTCTTAAAACGCATCAGTGCAACCCGTCGCTTTGCAGAGGAGTTGTGTTTTATCAGGATTTATGTTTTAGTCTTTATCTAAAGCTATGATTTGCCTGCTCGAGCCTCAAGTCAACATCAAGATTACACATCCTACATACAATTTCCAAGAAATCCTACAATCTGAAGCTACTGCCGAATCTTAGTACAAGTCGGTTGGTCTGCAAATCTTCTCAAACACACTTCTTTCAAATGCAAAAGTGTTGAAGCGAGATGTGGGCTCAAGATGGGCATTTTTGAACCGGCGTCTTCGCCATTGACGCCCATCTCAAATCACTTTTTTGCCAACTTACACTCTTTAAAACATCTCGTCACCATGAACAGCAAAAAATTCAAAGATGTGTTATCGTCCTAGAGATTGACCAAGAAATATGTATTGAGTTCATTCCACTATCAGTTATATTAATTATAAACAATTAGCAACAAGGTCATTGCATTTGAAACAGTGAATGTTTTCATGAGCTGTAGAGGGCGCTACTTGTGTTATGCGGGGGTGTCAACATTTTTCACCTGAGCTTTTCTTCGACCGAGACCAAAGGACATAAGCTAGTTGTCTTATTAATATTCTCTCACATTTTATAGACACAATTTGTGTGAGGCATAGGTATCATTCTGCTTCGATACTCATGCGTAAAAATTGAATTGCCCAACGGTCGTGTTGAAAATGTGAGATTTGATTTTATAAAGCCTCTCCCGGAAATTTCCAGCGATGCTACAGAGTTTCGAGTATTGATTCTTCAGTAAATCCTTGATGATCTAAGAGTTGACCATACATTTAATTAGGAAAATGGGGATCAACAACAAATGTATGAAAGTAATATCAATCTCCAATCCATCTTCGAAGGTGGTTGCCTAGATTTAAGTGATAACCGGCCATTATTCTCTCTTATTGCTCATGTTTTGAATAAATAAGTTTACGAAATCAAAATACAACGAAATCAGGCCTTTGTTCAATGTACATTAAAAGCCTATCTATTTTGGCATTTTAAGCATACGCATGAAATTGTAGCTCATGTTTTTCGAACTAAATCCAATATGCGCAGGAGTTTCCAAAAATGAAGAGGCTTTAGTGAAGGCGGCTTTACACTAGGATGGAAAACCGAGATTGAATCTGGTTTGAGGATTGAAGTAGGACTAGTTCTGGGCAGGGCGTTAGTAACGAAATTACAGTAATTCGTTCCTTTTTTTCAAAAAAGAAACTGTAATTCAATTACATTTTAAAATGGTGTAATTGTAACGACCCAAAAGCTAAAAGAATTGCTCATTACTTGTTCCTTTTTTAACTTCCAAAGTGGCCTTTAATTTTTCGTTTATCTCATGACAGTTAAGGAAACTTAAGGCTTAACAGAGCCTTCATTCAACTTGCATATTATAAGTAATGGAGGTAAGGGTTGAAAATTGTGCTAGCTCTTAACTAGTTTGAGGGTGCTCTTCGATTTAAATCTCGTTGCATTTGCTACTTTACTGTTCACATAGTCTCAATCAAATTCCGCTGGACTGAAGATCTAATTCAGTGCAGCAAGGAAATTCTTACTTTGTCTTGAGCGTGATGCATCAAATTTCCCAAGACTCAACATTTCCATGACTTAAGCCATCAAACAAGGAAGCTTTACTGACTTGACGATGGTTAATACTGTTTTTCCATCATTGTTTCAACCCTCGACAATCATTACCCCATCTAGGGTCCCAATCTTGACTCCTCAAAGCATTAGAACGAAGTTCATTTTGAACAGCTATGCCAGAATTAAATGCCAATGTTCATTTTTGAAAACAGATGACACGAAGTCTTCAAACTTTACATACGCATTAGGACTGCTTGAAGCAAAAAACACATTTTCTTCAGTGAAATATAGTCTTGATCGGGCAAAAACCATAAGATATTAGTCACCTCAAATTTTAGTTGCGAGTAACGCCATTACATCTTTTGTGAGTCATGGTTGTGTAACGAATTACTATTTTTGACCAAAGTAATTGTAACTGTAATTCGTTCCATTTATTGAGGAACGACTAATGCCCTGGTGCTAAGGCGAGTTTTTGGTGTAAAAGTCATTTTGTTCGACTTGAGTACAGTGAAAGACTGGAGTCCTCCGTTGGACTCAAGTCCTTTGCCGAACTCGCCCCATCACTACTCCAACTTACTGTAAATCCTCAGACCAGATTCAATCCTAGTTTTCCATCGGAGTGTAAAGCCGCCCTTAAAATAGGAAAAGGATGCCCTAGATACGTAATCGCCCTTTCGTATGTTGTCCTTGTTTTGCAGAATTTTTGGCATAGCAATTTGATCTAATCCTTGCCTTTTTCCTGTCCAAAATATGCCGATAAGTGTATATATGCCAAACTTGCTAAAGAAACGAGTAATTGGTCTGTATCTCCTCGCATCAAATTTCCTCCTTGTTAAGTCTGAAGTGATACGTGCGGTTGCCATGAGAACCCTTTGCATAACATAAGTTCTGTTTTCTATATGGAACCGTAAGATGAGGGGAAGAGTGCTAACTTGACCCTCAAAGAACTTCCCTTGCTTTCTTCGGTAAGAAGTATTTTTCAATCCAGCTCTTTTCGAAAAGCAAGATGTAAAGATACAAAAATTCCCTTCCGCAACGGAACTTGTTTATGTACTTGTCGGGGGTGGCAATATCAATTAAGAAATAGGAATGTCTGGAAACTGCTTCGTTCTTGTGTTAGAATCATAACATCAAATAATGTTGACTTGGATGATATAAAAGCTCATTCAACACGTCACTTACCAACTCGTGAATGTTAAGACATTAAAATATATCTGTTCACTTTTTCTTTCTTTGATTACAAGTCTAGAAACAAAGTTACAATCCACTTCAGTCCTTCATCATACATTCAATCATCTCCTTGTTTAAATGGAGTTGAACTCATTTATCAAGTCTTGTCGCATTTGCATAATGCACTGGTGGTTGTTACCAACTCCTCCGGCAACTCGAAAATTATCGTTGACATGATCACTCTTGTATCAGCAAAAGCCCACTCCTTATCCGAAGCTGCTCTCGCACTCGCACTAATAAGGGTGATAAACTAATTGTATAGATAGCCCAAGAAATCGTCCCAAAGCCCACATTTCATCCATACACCATACACCATGCACCGAGAACATACCACCCATCTAAGTTGAGTTGAACGAGTACATACTTCACGAGGACTTTGAACGTTGCATCAGGATTCGGGCTCTATGGAAAGTAAGCCAAGGAAAAACAAGACCCTTGAGATGCGCTCATCATGTCCTTCGAGTCGAGCTAAAGTGAGCGAAGTCCGTGGAAGGGATGGGATGCGTCCGTCTGTCAATTGTTATTTAATCCAGGGAAAATAAGAGACAAACCCTTGTCACAAGAGTTCACAGCGTATACGTAAAGACTCCCCAGGAATGATGACAAATGCAATAGCTGGCCAATGCAAATAGTCCATCCAGTTGTCCCAACCAATTGACAATGGGAGCAGGTGACGCATCAGATATGTCAATCAACCGAGTTTAGGAACGGGCACTTTCCTCCGCCAAAGCCCGGGGATGATATCGACGACTTTGGTATTTAGTATTGAGCCTCAATGGGTGGGTTGTTAGAAAAATTCGGCCACTGAACTGATATGATTCTGTCAAAGACATACGTAGGGCCAGTATTTGGCTAGCTGTCCCCGGAATGAACGAGTTTGACCGAGAATGGCGACTTGGTAAGCCTTTGGAGGTGATCTTCCTTGGGGACTTAGGAGGTGACAGCTGATTTGCCTTCAAGTTCATTGATTCTTGGACAGATTGCCGTTGTCCGTCTTTCTTTCAACCCTTTGTTTTCATTTCCGATATGCGAGGTCGAGTGGATGTGGTATTTGACAGTCAGAGGATGGATAGAGCTCTATCATGATGGTGAGCACACCTCTTTGATATGTAGGTATTTGTAAAAGGAGGAGAACTTGCCCGGATATTTTAGAGAGGGGAAGGAAGCAAGCATCTGGTAGTTTTTGTTCCTTGCTTTGACAAGAGCTCTATTAAAGGACTCTCTCTGGAGCAGATGGGCGGAGTTGTGTGGTTAGTCGTGTAATTATTAACAAACACGTGAAGCTCGAGCCATTATTTTTCAGGATTTGGCAGCTTTTCGTGAAGACACATTGCCAATCCAAAGGGGCCCGAGTCAAAGTGAAAAGTTTGACCCAATGAGTTGAATATGATTCAGTAATTCGGAGCCATTTCACGGCCAACTTTCGGGTTCATTGGGTTCGGGAAGCTCCATTTAATCCTTTGTGTAAACAACAGGTCCGTGTTGATTAATGTTCTGTTCTGCCCTGGTCCCTGTCGATTTCTGCTCCACATTTTGAGTGTCGATTCCGCCAAGAAATGTGTTTGAATTGTTGCCGTTTTATGGCCCTCAATTCTTCTCATTGAGTTCGGGGTTCGTTCGACCTTTCGGAAAGCCCTTGAACGGACTCTTATTGGCAGACAATAATGCTCCTCGGGGATGATGAACTTGAACAACGTGGTTTTATCCGTCCCGAATGGCTCGATAGCTCGATGGAATTTGTCTTGGATCCATGACCACTTTTTAGAATCATTAGCGGGTGTATCGAAGACAGTTTCGATTCAAACAGGAAAGCCCTCTGTCAGCTTGACAACTTTATCCTAGGTTGGTTGGTCGGAAACCACCACAGCCATTGCAATTCAAAGATGGTTGGGGACGAATAGTTCTCTTTATTCTCAATTTTATGATGGGTATTCATGGTGAGTTCAATAGACTCGAAACATTGCGGCACGGTTGGAGTATCAAAGCGCTCCTGAAGATAAAACACGATCTTGTATTGTCTTGATTTGCAAGTTGGTGGACGGAGCAGAGGCCGTAGAGGTCATCAATCAGGACCTGGAACCAGAAAGAGTCGCCTTCACCCCCAATTACTTGGCTACTGAAGGGCAACATTAGTTGAACAGAGATGTATTTTCTTCGGCCGAATTCGAAGCCAATAGGTTCGGAAACGCCAAAAGGACTGACAATGCCAAGTCTGCACTATGACAGGGAAGTTTTAGGCCCATGGAAATAACAAAAAAGCATTTTTCAATCTTGCAAAGAATTAATCATTTAATATTCAGTGTGGTTCTCCACTCCACTTTGTGGCAGCCTTAATCGCCTGATCGACTTTGCTTTACCATGCTAGCCTTCGTTGTGCAAGTGGACTAGAAATATGAATAGATGAATAGGTTCAACACTTTCGTGCCACACTGTAATGTTCGATCGGATTTGAAGGACTGCTGCGCAAAAAAATGCTCATGTTTCTCAATGACCTTCATTTACTCAAACTCTCCACGAACACTGCCCAAAATATTGAGAATGAGTGCTGGAAGCTTGAGAGTTGCCTAATGTGTTTATAGTCATTTAGTTTCTTTATCAGTGACGCCTGGTAAGTCGCTAACTTGTGTGACATAAATGCCAAAACTATTGCTTTCCGAGGGGTCGGTCTTAAATTTCCACAACTTCGGCGCAAACCATCTCAAAAGTATTGGACGAATATCAACAGCTTCATTCGATTTGGCAATGCGCCCGGTTCTTTTTTCAGCTCTGCAAATCCGAGTCCTAAGTAGTCGCTACTCGTATTTGAAAGAGGAAAAAAATATTGCCGCTGAAAAGTGCATTTACAACAGACTCATTTTCTTGGGCTTCTCATTTCTGGTCTCCGACCAACCTCCTCCTCGGCAGTCGGTAGTCGGCACCAACACCTCGAAATAGTTGTTCATTATTTCATCCCGGCGTTTGCACTGTCCGTCCATCCATCCATCCGTCCATCCGCCATTCATTACAATTCCTGTAGTGGCACTAGAAAAGGAGGAACGAGTCTTTTTTCCAAGCAAATTGTAGACTGAGGGACCTCTAATGAAGTATGACCTAGGCACCGACTTGAGTGCCTGACAGGCTCCCGGGTTGGTGGGCTCAAGGGGGGGAAGTGGTCGTGGTCTGCCTCAATTTGAGGCTCTATAAACGCAGACCAAGGGCGGACAGATACAGTAATTACACAGATTGACCTCCCATCAGTGACCAAGTTGTACCACTTGTTAGTTACCGCACTCATGGTCAGGAACAGAACCAGTTAAGACGAGAGTGAGTGCCTCAACCCTCAACATTTCCTCCTCTCTTCTTTCCACCACTGAGCAGCCTTATTGGCTTGGGTGCATAAGTTGGTGTAATAATGGGTTAAACAGAAAGAATGTTCACTAATGCCACTAGACCGATGGGTATTGGTTTTTCTTGGAAGTCATTACCAACCATTTTGGAGCAGGCGAAGGACATTTTTGGACCTTGTTACAAGGAAGAAGGTACAATGTACTTGTTATGATATCCTTCAACTTTGTCCCTTGCTTCATTTAGCCACACTGAACTAGCGGTGTTCAATACAATATCCATGCAGGATTTGTGTCGTTCCAAAGAGTTAAAGATGAGCACAATGCTGCTTGGGATTGGAATTATGGCTAGTCGAGTTGCAATTCACTCAACTTTGGCTGGCGGTTGTCTGAGGTTAGTGCCCACCCCAAAATGAGTGACAGTAAATGCATTACATGCCCGCCCCCCTCGACGTATTGGACCCCCCACTCCCCCTAAGAATAAACAAACAGGTGTGCTAGTCTTTCCTGATCCGCGATCGGAGCCGCATTCAGAACTCTCAACCAGTCGTGTTTCGTATAGTTGATGAATGTACAACAGTACAAGCTGGTAGGTGAAAAAAAATGGATAGAAATGGAAATATTTATCCCTTTCCAATAGCTGCATCCCTCAAGAAAGCAGTTAATTCTTTTTCGTTCCTGCTCTAGGTTTTTTATTGGATACTCATTTATTGAAGTTATGTGCATACATTTAAGATCAAAACAAATTTCAAAATCTCAGTTTGTACGAAAAGTGACTGCTTTCTTATATAACCGGCTGTTAAACTGTTAAAGGCGGTTCCAAGGATAACAAGATATTTAGACAAGGACCCTATGGCTTTTGACTAAACCCTAAGACCGAGTATAAGAGCGCAGTACTTACACAACTGTTTATTTCTTCAGTTACAAATAATGTGAGACAAAAACAAATTGACAACGTTGCATCGTGTATAAACCGTGAGAAACAGTCACCCTAGTGGATCTGGTTGGCTTTTGCATTGGAGAGGACACTGAATCACAGACCCCCGAGAGAGCTCAAACATGCCATCGAGTTACTAAACGTACCACATAGCAAGGAACACGGATTACTATCGCACTTTCAGAACAATTAGTTGGACATTACATGGACGATAAGGAAATTTTGCCTCGAGTCCCTTACGCTGAAGATAATGGAGCAAAAGAAAAGATGAACACGGTAGAAAAAACTGAATGTATAATACCTTGCAGAGGAGGCCTTGAAGAGGGTAGTGATAGGGGTTGATGAGAGGCGTGCGGTCTCTGAAGCCAAGGAACAACCATTCTCCCGCCAACAATATTGAGGGATAATATGGTATTTCACAGACCGATGAAAGGAGACGTTATAGCCATCAATACACGGAACAGTTGTGCTTCGAATTGTTTTCTTTCGTAACTCTCTTTCTTTACTTGAGCAATTCAGAAGGTCCATTGACGCAGACTGAATGCAAGGTCCAACTTAATTTTTGAATGATCCAAAGTGGACAGACGAAGGAATGTAATGAGTCGGGGTGATCTGGGGTTTGCGTCATTATCAAGCGTATATTCAAGCACTGAAATGCAATCAATCTTGTAAAGGTACATTTTTCCCAATTTCATCAAAATTATCGGTTGAAGGAGTAAAATAAGAAGGCGACGATTTGTGTATATGTTAATTCCGTTGCGTTCGGAACTGACCCCATTATTATCATTATGATCATGCATGCAAACGGATCAAATATGCGAGTACGTCAAAACAGGGGAAGAGGCGGGGTTTTTCGATCGTAGGGGGTTCGCCTTGTGTTGGGAATGGGCGTGGGATTGGAAAAGAGACGGGTCGTTTCTCAATCTGACTGAGATTCAATCTATTTCAACGCAGTATTTGGAAAACGAAGGGCAATTTTTGGGATTCATATCACACACATTAGTATGGGAGAAGAAGTGGGGATTTATAGATTGTGCTGATGATGTTTGGCAAGGGTTATAATTGTAATGATAATAATAATAATGGGGGTTGCTTCAGTAGTAGTAATAGTAGTTGCAGTAGTTGTTGTAGGTTCATCTTCATTATCATCATGTTCTTGGAGTTCACTTTCATTGTAGTAAATTTTCTTCATGTTGTTTCATAAAATCTGAGTGAGAGTCAATGGATTGTTTGTTGTTGTGGTTGATGTTGTTGTTGTTGCTTCTGTGTGGTTGTGCACGGGACGGAGATAGTTCTGAGATCACGTCAATGTCAGAGTCTTGCTCAAGCAACGACTCCACCTTCATGTCTTGAAGGCGGTGGTTCTTCGATAAAGAGCTCGAAGATGAGGAGAAGATTGATGACATTCTGGAGGCGGAAAACTTTCGGCCGGGTCGTCGTCGTTTAAGAGATCTCCTCAAAGGACCTTTCCGTGGTCTCTTCCCTTGGGTGCTTTTGAGTAGGGCCGGCGATTGTTGCCTTTGTAGTAGATCCTTATGATCCTTATTGACACGGTCATAAAGGCCGCTAAACGCCTTTTTGGCTGCGGCTGTGGAGTATTTGCCAGTGGCGAACATGAACGCGCAAGAATCCTCCCGGATGTTGCGCTGAATCAATGAGCCTCTCCTCTTCTTCAACATCGATTTCGGGAGGTAGATGACGTCCCCATTACGGAGCTTTTTGGCCCGTGATAAACTCTTGTGGAACCCAAGGAGCCAGACCTCGCTTCGCTTTTGTCGACCATAGACTGACTGGTATTGTACAAAGCGATGTCGCACCGAAGTGGGTGAGGTTGATAACCAAGAGGAGAAGGAGGAGAAGGAGGAGGAGGAGGAGAAGGAAGAGGGCATGGGCAAGTCCCCGTTGCCGAACGAATCCACATCTACGGAGATCTCGTAGAAGGAACAAAGTTGGCCCATGCGATTTGCTCGTGCCTTTGACTGGAACGGAAGAGAAGTAAAAGTACGTTAGCTTTGGACAATTTAGAGTCATACGTTCGCACGTACTAGCTTCTTGTTATCATATTTTACATGTGTTGGGAGGCCTTCTATCAATCTAGGTCAGGATCAGAGGGCGGAGGAGCAATTAATATCCTTGGATACAAAAGACTGTGCTCACAACATGCCTACATGCAAAGTCGAATGATCGACAATGATGGACGTAAGTGCGGCAAAACATGACTACCTTATTGTGGCTAAAGCACACCCTAAATGAAATCAGAGACAATTATTGCACGGGAAGTGAGTTTCAGGAATCTTGAGCCTAGGATGAATTAATTAAACGTGGTTTTCACGAGATCACCAGCATCGGTGTTATGAAATTGACAAAAGGAGGACTCATGAAGTCCTTGATTGATAATGAGGCTCCTTTCATAACTTTCTATTTGACGGATCAAGTGAACCTTATAGTAAGGGTTTCCAGAATGAACTTTCTATTTCATATTTTGAGAACCCTTAAGAGCACCTAACCCTGTAATGCAAACAAGAACAAGCTCTTTTATAGTCATATCGAGTTGTGTTTGAACTTGAATTCGCGGAGTCGGCTTTCTTGAAAGGAAACGAGATCGGACTCTTCGAGTGCAAATCTGAGGGACCTCAAACAGGCTTCCAAAGTGGTAAAATCCAAAATGACGAATTCAAGGGAAAAGAGTCATCCCAGATACTTAACTGAATCTTGGGATTAACTGGAAAGCTTAGCTTCACATTTTTTGCCAAAAACTTATGGGATTGGTGGCAATTTTGGCCAGACAAGAAACTTGCCGGAACTCTTACTCCTCAATCATCGTCGATAAATGTCAGAATTTGTTTTGCTCATAATCCTTCCGTTTCTTTTCCTTCTTAGGGATGTCAATCTTACCTAATTGATTAAGGACTTCTCATTTCTTCATAAAAACATTCCTTGACAAAATAGACGGTTCTTTGTTGAACTGAAATATTCTTCTCAAAGGCTCATCATTAAAAGGCACCGTGAGGCTAATACCTTCCCCCGATAGGATGAATAATCCCCCCAGTTTTGAACAAGAGTTATGCTGTATATTTTCTCAGGCTCCAGATTGTGTCAAGGTTGGCTGTTTGCTAACAACACTTCTTCTTATGAACTTCTTCCGCTCTCTGAGACATCTCGGAGTCACTCAAGCTACAGTTGTAAATCCGGCAAAGTGAAGTGGCTGGGGAGATCCTCTAGTCTCCATCTCCTTTCGATCTCTCTCTAATAAATGAATGAAAATCAACGACCCGAGAGTTTGTAACCCCTGATTGCCCCAGACCATTAGTCATAAATCCACTGAGCAAGATTCAATGAAGGCTGATTGACCGCCACAGGTTCTTCCCATGACCCTTTCATGGTTTCGAAATTCTTTGTAGATTCGCTTATACAAGAAACCGAAGAAGATGATCAAGAACTAGCGTTTAGAGCAAGATTGGATGTGATACCCAAAGATTTGTTTGCCAATTGATATCGAACATTTTAATGGCTCGCTCCATTACACTACAACGATTGTTGATTACATGAAGAATCTACTCAACCCGTCCCTCCTAATCGTCCAGTCCTCCTCAAAGCTCTTTCACGTTGCACTATACCACTCCCCCAGGGTGGTGGTGGTGATGGTGATGGTGGTAGAGGAGGAGAAGGAGGAAGTTTTTGGGAATTGGACGAGACGGATTGTGGCAGAAAAAGGGGCGCAAATTTGTCGCTCAATTTCGTTTGTTCTGAGCAATGGAGGAGGACGCGATCGACGCTCAGATTCAATTTCATGTAATGGTTCTCTAATTGTTGACTGATGTCAGGCATAAATCAAGCGAGGGGAACGCCACGCCGCTCCATGGCATCACTTCCATTCAAAGTGCTCTGTACTAAATGTGTAGTAGGCACGCTGCAGTGCACAGGCTATACTTGTGTTGAGCAGTGGCTTTTGGGGGGATTAGATGGATGGATGGCGGTGGCGAGCCAAAGGCGCCATCCATGTCAACGGGATGAGCACATTTTCAGATGGAGTGGAAAAACTATCCCGTGGTCCGTCCCGAGAGTCTCTGGAGCTCTCGATCTCTATGGCGAGTGTTTGTATGGAGTTGACGCTTGATGAGATGAGGCGCCACCTTGCATTTGTGAGCAAGTTACGGACGCTGCCCAACTAAGACAAGAGACGAGCGAGCATATTTCACGCTCTTTTATCTCCCGATCAACGCTTATGGAGAAAAATGTGGTCAGTCCTTAAAAAACCGATGGATTCAAATGACTTTTCGACTCTTCTGTGTTTGTGGCGCCAGAATCTGTCCAAAAAAGCCTTGAGAGTCCGTCTAAACTCAGAGAGAGAGAGAGATATGTGCATTTTCCATGTTTCACAAGCTATGCAAACAACGCCGCGCTTATTACGTAAATGAGGCGACGTCGCTCGCTCGTTCCTTCGCTCCAGACCAGATTGAAAATCCGCCAGATTTTTTGCGAGGTAATAAATCAGTCAAATCTCTTACGAGAACTTCTGGCGACGTTCACCTTCTAGCATTCATGGGATGGACACAATCATCCCTCCCTGAACGACGAAACTTATCATCATTATCGCCCATCAATATTCGTCCATCGACCGCCCAAGTGAGCTGTGGTCTCTAGTTGTTTTAATAAAAGATTCATTTTCAACCCTTTTTTGCCATCAAATGACGTCGAGGAGTGACCAAAAAAACTCCATACTCATTGACCAAAAAGGACTCCCTGATTGACGGCTTATTTCTTGCACTCTTCTCGTCTTCATAGAGTACTTTGAGTGAACAATCACAAACATCACCATCATTGTCATTGTCATCATCACAGCCACGAGCAACCAAGCAGCTCGTGTTTTGAATGGATGGAGTCCAACCGGCCCATCCTCCACCTACATGCCCAATACTCGCGTACATATGTTATCCGAACTTACGTTGTCGTACGGTACCATATTGTCATTTCTGGTTGAGAGTCGATGTTCAACTCAACCATGGATTGTGGACTCAAAGGCAATCCTTTGGCTAGCCTGGTATTCTACTTCATACATCCTTCCAAGAAGCATGTATAGCACTGTACGAACATTAAGTAGTATGTTCTTAGTGTATTTGAGCACTGGCGAAATCCGAGATGGCAAACAAAAATTGGCAAGCATGTCATGGAACCGATCAGAGCACTCTCCTCGTTCACAATCGGAACCATAATAAATGCCTCGAAGCTGAACCCAGAACCAAGAGGAATGCTGGCTAATTGCAAAACTTGGAATATTGAATACGATAATCGAACACGCCGTGTGGGAGATTGATAATTTGAGGAGGAAAGAATTGCCAAAGTGGAATGGATCGGTTGTCCTCGTCTTGACTTACGTAAGTCATTGGCTAACACGAGTGAATGGGATGGATTAACATTATCATAAGGCGACGTCCTTCTCGTCAAAGTCGTCACCCTCGTTTGTCCTAGTGAGGTCCCTTTTCCCCCATGAACGTGATGCGCAAACAAATATCGTATCTTCAAGTGAGCAAATATTTTGATGGACTTCAGGAAGGACATTCACCACCATGGATGATGGACTTCTCCCTCTCCCCCTTGCTTTAACTTACGCCCTCTCTCTCTCTCTCTCTCAACCCCTGCTCTTTCTGAGTATACACGTGCATTTGCACACACGGGCACACAGGCACACACATGCTTGTGAAATGGAGAAAATCGAGAGACAAATTCCAGTCACTTTAAGATTCCCTGTGAGTTCCTAGTTCATCTCGATTCTGCAACCAGATACGGCTAATTAATCAGTCAATCGGTTGACTGGTCCAACCAGTCGTCGCCTTGCGTCAAAGGTTATTCTGTATGCCGATGGGCCACCGAGTAATGCAGGAGTGGGGAATGCCAAAAAGCTCGGGCAGTAAAAAAGAATAAATAAAAGAATGATTATTAAACCCCAAAGTATTGTTATTCCTCTTTTGTTCTTGTCCAGTCGAGTTTGAACGCTTAGATAATTACTCAAGTCCTGGCTGGCTATTGTCAAAGCTGAGTTTGAAAGAAGGCCTATACGAGTTAGTGGCTTTAGTAGCAAGCTGACTGACTACATGTTGATATTTGATGGGTGGCTTAAATCAATATTGGTTTTGTACACTCTCCATCTCAATACTTCTATACTTCTTGTCTTGGCTTCTGCCACTTCACTGCCAACACCGGGAGGTAACACAATGAAATACAACTAGCTCTCAAGTCAACGAGACAAATTCGGATTTCTTGAGACGCAGAAAAGGCCAAGGTGTTGTACATAAGTCAGGATGTCCAAATTGTCGATTGTCCATCGATCGATCCAGAGGTTAACAAGTAACCGTTGGTGATTTGCGAACCATGAAATGAAGAAGAAATGCACCGGAGGATGTTGGTTGTTATTGCCGTTATCAGAAAGAAGGAGGAGGAGGAGGAGGAGGAGGCGGAGGCGGTGGGATGATTGAACTACTGCCATGAGTATTACTTGCTCTTTTTCTTCTTAATTGCCAGGCACAGAAATCGATCGAGATGGCCCAACACTTGAGTACACCACCCTCTCTCTCTCTCTCTCTCTCTATCTATCTATCTACTGGTTCTTTGGTTCTTCCCATGTCAGAACTACAAACTCGGTGACAGAACTACCAGACAGGGGGGCAGGTGTGCTCAAACAAGCTTTGAAAGTTCCGGTCGAAAGAAGTTCCGTACCAAATCTTCCAACGAACCATCCCCAATCGAACATTTTTGACGACCTTTGAAAGCGATTCGTGATTCACCACTCGGGATTCGCCGCTCAAAACCACAAATGCGATATTTTGGCCAAAAACGTTCGAACTAAAGGTCACTTTTCGATCGACAACTTGATGATCTAATCTAAGCGTCTGTTCTCCAACCCTGGTTTGCTCGTGCATTCATAACGGATAAGCTGTTGATGACAATGCCAAATCGTTAATCATGTGAAACTCACTAATTTAATGCGCCGTATCCTCCATCTCGTAAACACGATGACTTGGGCTTCACCTTCACTCGCGTCCTCCTAAGTAAGCCCGTTGAGCACCGATCCGAGTTCGAGTTATGTTGATGACGGCACGCTACTAAAGACCACATCCTGTCATCATGGGTTCAACTCTCAGTATTAAGCGTGCAGAGGATCGTCCCTGAAGGACTGACCAGTAATTAATCGAGTTAATCACGGGATCCTTGGCCAAAGGAACTTCCACATGGACGTGATGGATGGCCGAGCTCTGTGAGCGAGCGAGAACGAGAGTAACTCTATTCGGGCTTGATCCATCTTTGTTTGCGAGCAAACCTCCTCTTTAACGGGTCACAGAAGGTGCTTCAACCCAATACCTTACTGGGAGAGAGCACACACAAGTGTCGACGGTATTTTTGGTTGATGGCTCAATTTTCACTCCCCAAATTGGAGAACAACGAGGGAGTGCATCGAGGAAGCACTCGTCGGGAGCCGTAATTGAACAAAAAGGTGCTAAAATTAAGAGATCAAGAACAAAAGCGGCGCAGCTCGGTGCTCTTGTCCTTGGGCTCCGTATTCAAGATAAGCTTTATGGTTATAGCCTCTCGGGCAGGACATTTAACCCGATTTTGAAATTGACCTACTGGGTTGAAAGTGCTTCCAAACACAAGTCCTAATGTACAAACTATGTGGTTGCTTGGACCGACCGACTGACTGGCTGGCTGGATGGCTGGCTGGTAGGTAGCATTGCCGTAACCGTACCCGTTCACCAAGTAAAAGGAGGTAAAGACGTAAAAATAACTGGAATGATATCTTGTTCAGCCGAGAACCGTACAAACCCCGGCGTATTGATAACAAAGCATCCTTCTCCAAAAACTTCTTTCAGGTCCCATAAAAGCATTTCAAAGCGTTCAAGTCACCGAAGATTCTTTGAGCATGAAATTCGAAAAAACAATGGCCTAATTTACGGCCCCCCAAAACATAGGAGCGAGATTTGTTACCAATATCTTTTCTCCCTCTATCTTTCTCTCCTGGATAAATTTTGAGAGATTTGAAGGAGACGTTCTTGTACTTTGAAGGAGGAGGCAGTACCGCATCAAGTTATATCAGCTCTTTTCCGCAAAATAAGATGCTTCACCAGACTCCATAAATCAAGCATTATGTTGGTGTTCATTACTTTGGAGCCGTGTTTATCTTTCAGAACATTCTCTTCTTTCTCTCTCTCTCTCTCTCTCTCTCTCTCCCCCTCCACCACTCTTTTTATTTAAAAAGCGGAATATGATGGACGGTCTCCAATGGTTGGGAGGGAAGATGATTCAACTGGCTGGGGAATGCTCATGATTGTCGGGCATATTTTACAAAGTGCCACGCCATCAACAATCATTTGAAGATTATCATTGAAGGGGGCCGACAACATCTTTCGTGGGCCAAGTAAACGAGATTCTAGCGTCACTCGCAGCCTTTTAAAAACCGTTGTCCTTCCATTTCCTTCACTTTTCTTTCTTATTTTATCCTGGGCGTCAAAAAGGCAACGTGAAATATTGCTTTGTTTGTATATATTTGATTTTTTACTTGAAGTCGCCTCAACGGGCACGCACGTATGTACTCCGGAGAGGTTGGTGGATGATAAATGAGCCAACCTTGAGAAACAAATAAGAAGTACGTCTAAATCTGATGAAGGAGCCCGTGTCATCGACAAATCATGGTCTGAATTAGTACCCATGGTTGCCAACTAAGACAAGTACCACATGCTCAAGAGTACACTCGATAGTCGCCCCGCCCGCCTCCATAGTATTTAGTAGCATCTCCACATCAGAGCCATCTTCCATAGATCAGGCAAAATTTTAGTGGGCCCTTCAAGGGGTCGTCGACTGACTATTATCTAGAGTATGGATGGTTCCACAGGGGACTATGTAGCGACTGGTGCGGGTAATTCATATCAACTTGGCGACTTGGACGCCTCTTATGAGGCGCCATATTGACCAATGAAACAAGCCCCCTGCTAGGTTTGAAATGATTCCGGTTGAATCCTCCATCACATACGGGCAAAATGTGATGATGAGCAGATCATCGATGCTTGGGCCTTGGGGCCAGATCAGACACACAATCTCGGTCTCATGGCGCCTGACCCCCTCGACTTCATATGGGCAACTGGGGGGCCCTCGTGCTGAGAGCATTTGCCCGAGTAAAAGCTAAATGGTGAACTGTGGTCATATTTCCTCCTTCCAAACACCACTATCTTATCTAGCCTTAGAGCTATCTGTGAACATTCAGCCAGAGGATTTGTTAAAGGGAGGATCTAGGAAAGAACGTGGAGGAGGATGGAGAGGCAGACATAAAAATGACTATTCGCCTTCTCATCTTTTGAAGCCCCAGGAAGAGAGAGGGAGGGAAGGAGGGAGGGAGGGAGGGAGAGAGAGAGAGAGAGGAGAGAGAGAGAGAGAGGGAGGGAGGGAGAGACAAGAATCACCCACCGAACAATCGAAGGAAAAGAGGAGCCAAAGAAAAGTGAATACCAAGGGGGTGGAAGAGACCAACTGGTCCAACCCGACCATGATGATGGGCATATTCTTTCTTGATTTTATCCCATTCAACCATGACCAAAGAGGCTTTTGATTTGAAATCAGCGCTCGCATTCGTTATCCGGCCAGCTGATGAGCGGAAGCAATGGTGGGCGTTGCAAAGCAAAATCCCCCGTCTCATTTGACAACGAACGACAAAACAGAGGCAATGAGAGCGCTTTTGATCATATTTTTCCGAGCCCTTAAAGATGGCCAATTTTCGTTTAATGCGTTTGTCGGAAGTTCTCTTTCAAGTCAAGAAGGGACATATTGAAATCGTTCGTTAAACGGACCATACTGGTTGGCTACATCGAAAAACGCCCATTCAAACTCTAAAAAGAAATATGGCCACAAGGCGACATGTAAAGGCTCAAATTGTCGGTCATTAGAATTCCATTTTTTCTATGGACCATCAAAAATAACAAGACATGAATGGCAGTGGTCACAAGTTACGACAGCACCCCAGGCCGAGTACACAATACAATTGTCATTGCCCATTCCCATTTCAATGAGCATTAAGCTTCTTAAAACGGAGTCAGCTAACTCATCAAGAATGGCCAGGCCAGTCATTTAACCCGTTTGTCGTCTGGCAGCCTTGCAATTACTTCTTCGGCGATAACTCGATGCAGCACGCGAGCTTGAACATCGTGGCTAGGGGGAAAAATTCAACCCCTCAAGTGTCTGGAACTACACACCTTTTTTATCCTGGGTTTTGTGCCAAATCATGTCTAATGCAACCTATCTTGAGACCTTTGAACTTCTGGTTGTTCTCTCGCTTGCTCCAGCTGTTATTTTAGCTATGATCTCGGTAGACTTTGATCACCTTTTCTCGCTTTTACGCTTATCGCCTTGAAATATCTCAATGATGTTTATGTCGCGTGTAGTGTTAGTAGAGGTTGCTGCTGTTGTTGTTATTGCATGGTGGTAGTAATGTCATCCATCATGAGCTAAGGCGCCAAAACTTTCGAAAAAGGCGAAAAATATCATCGAAAACCCCTGTGATATTCAGAAATCGTCTCCACTAAAACAGCTTGAGGTCGTCGGGGATGCTTAGGACGTCACCGACTACGGTGATGATGATGCTTGCTCATCATGCGGAGCATTATGAGCATCTTTGCCGTCTTCTTTCTGGGTGTCA
>NC_081444.1:5801035-5886520 GCF_007210705.1 Tigriopus californicus
GAGAGAGAGAGAGAGAGAGAGAGAGAGAGAGAGAGAGAGAGAAAGTAGATTCTAATCGGAAGAAGTGGGAGGGGGCCAAGAACTGGACTTTAACTGGACTTTGCCATCGAGGCCTAGAGCTATGGCAAAATTTACATACAAATATGAACGTAAGCTTTGAGAAGTGGCCCAACGCGGCATGAAAAGGGGGTTGTTTTTTTGACATGTTTAATTAACCAAGGGGCCATTGCCCCTTCCCCGTTAGAAATCCCTCGAGGCCTAGAGCTATGGCAAAATTTACATACAAATATGAACGTAAGCTTTGAGAAGTGGCCCAACGCGACATGAAAAGGGGGTTGTTTTTTTGACATGTTTAATTAACCAAGGGGCCATTGCCCCTTCCCCGTTAGAAATCCCTTGAGGCAGACTCTTGGTTATTTTGTGAGGAGAATGTGGATAATCTATACTTCTCTGGGGGAAATATTGTTCAAGGTGTTTTGCAATTCGCAGCTTGCGATTTGTGATTTGCGAATGTGTTGCATCAATTGGTTGCGTGGGCAGATTGGCATTGCAATGAAGATTTACGAGGCGAGCGACACAAAAAGTACTCAACTCTTCAACAATTACCACGTGATAGTGATTGATAGTGATCACGCCACGGACTTGATAATTCATGTCAATCAATCCGATGGACTACGTTTGTCAGATAGTGTGGACACGATGTCGTTCCATTTTCTTGCCATTCACGACATAAAAACCAACGGCATATTTTCAAGCACTCGTGGGAGAGAAAGACAAATTACCATGCCTGTTTACGGATAAGCCATGAGGGATTGAGGAAAACAGAACAAAAGACCTACTAGCTCCTCTTTTCATTGCTGGAGCTCTGATTCTTTCCGACCCAAAGGAAGGAAGGTTGGTTGGTTGGCTGGTTAGTTGGTTAGGAGCAGGTTGGCTCCTCGCGTACTTCGACCACTCGATTGAGTTCGTTTCTCGTCGACCCTTGAGAACAAAACATCCCATCGCTCAAGGCAAGATGCAAATGTCTAGTTTTGAACTCAAGATAAAGCAAGTGAACGCCTACTCAAACTCACACACCACATGAGAAGACACAAACAGAGCTGTTCTTGCAGGCAGGTGCGCGGCATAAGTATCTCGAGTATCTTAGATCATGTTTGTCTGCCCTTCAAAAGTGGGATAAAAAGAGAAATCTTGGCCAGGGCAGGAATGTCAACTATGTATAAATCCAAACAATGCATTCCAAACCGAAACTTAGGTTAATCAATAGATACATTTACGTGTATGCTAAATGTGCACTATCGATCTATTGTACTTGTAGACGGGAAGGGAGGTGTCGAACTATGAGCGACGGATAAGGAAGCTCTTTCCAAAATGCCTCATTCTACATACGATACAAACAGTGTCAAAAGCTCAAACGTTTGACAAGACTATCAAAACAAATCAAAAAAAATGTCAGCATCTTTCCGAATACTTGGAATCTAGAGGTTAAGACGTCAGATTTTGAGATTTCACGTCTAGAAGGAACGCTGGACAACCATACCAATGACACCTTTGGCGGGGAATCTCCCAGTTTTGGTTATCTAATTCACACCTTTGTTCGCGCTCAATTAGCTTGCTGAAGTCCAACAAAAGACGAATTTATCACTGTCGCCTATTTGTATTAAAGCGGTCATTGAGGACGAGGATGCCGTTGACGAACGATTCAACGAGCGAACGAAAGAAGGAAGAAAGAACGAGCGATCTAGGAGATATCATTGTCGTTGTTGTGGGGCAACAATCGAATCTCCGAGGATTCACGAATGAATGTTGTTGTGTTCATCCAGGAACATTCTTAGAAAGAGATGTCTCTGTCTGTTGGGCCATTCCAATTCCATTCAAAAAATGTTCTCAAATGGGATCAATTAGCGGGGCTTTGAGCGTATTCGCAAGCTTTTATAACAACGACAAAAGCCTCGATCGGGGTGGATGGACGCGAGGAGTAGAATTAAGTCCACGGCGATTGAGGACCCTTGAATAAATCCGTTCTCTCTCTTTCTTCCAGGTCAGCAAGACTGACGAAAGAGCAACATCAGACTCCCCTTGTAAAAGCTCTACACGCATTTCTTGACCCCCACGGGGTATGCAAAGTGGAGGAAGGAAAAGGAGCCTGGCTTTCGTCTCCCATCTGACATTACGCCCGTTGACTCGAGAGGAACATTGAATACATTATCATCGACAAACTAGCTTCTCCCTCTTCATCTCAACCCAAACCACCCCAGGATTCTCTTCAACCCCTTAGAAAATTGGCGGAGACGACTAATTATGCTTGCCATAAAAGTTTCTACCATACTTCATGCGGAGATATCAAGGCATTCAAATTCAACAGCATCTTTTATCCCAATCCTCTTGCACTGACAACTTTGATCATATACTCGTACAAGGTGCAAGGGATAAAGTAGAGACAAACTTACCACTGCTCTGACTCGGCCTCTTCGGTTGAAGCACACATACTTGTTGGATTTCGGGTGATAAATCCTGGTTTGAACTGGACCTTGGAACCTGTCGCCCGGACATTTAAATGTTTCTTTGATAACTTTGACTGAAAAAAAATAAACCAAAAGGGCGCTCTTAGTAAAGTTTCGTATTATTCTAGTACAAGCATTTTTCGCTCTAGGATTGATGTTTCGGATTCCAGAGAGAATGTTCTTGCTGAGTTCCCCGCTGTTCGGTTTGAGTTGGGGAACTTGTCCAACCAAGAGTACACACTGGGGTTTGCGGATAAAAATGAAAAGTTAATTGCAGCCAAGAATAGTTCGACTTGTGAGCTTGTCAGTAGGGGTGGGGGCCTCACCCTCACTCTAAATTTGGCGTTGGAGAAGATATCAATAGAAAGTGCAATGCAAAGGAAAGCCGGGAAGAGCATGTTTCCCTGGTTTGAATTGAAATTACTTGCTCAAGCCTCTTCAACTGGATGGAAGCATGCCCAAATTTAGCACTTATAATGGCCAAAGTCAATCCTCTACTATCGCCTTAACCCCTTAAAAGAGTATTTCTTGTTCACTCGAGACAAACTTGGGCTATTTAAAGGTGTGTCTGCAACAGAATTTCCCGAAATTCATACTACGAGCACAGCGCCAAAGGAATCAAAAAGAGGTTTGTTTTGTGCTCCCCTAATCTTGAGCATTTCAATACGAACTCAACATTTCTAATTCCGTTTTCTTATGCACTAGATGCAATTGCTTTTGTTCATGGGATGCACAACGCTAAAATACTTTTTGACGACACAAATCCATAGCTCTGTACCTGCTGAATGGTGCTGGGAGAAATTCCCACTTGAGTAAGCTACGACTCGTGCTTTGGTTTCGTTCTCCAAGACGCTGAGGAAGCCATTATGGCATTTGTTCCTAATCCAGAACTCTTCACGGTGGAAAAGATTGGAAGAAGTTTCGGACCCACAAACCCCGCCGTGGCGGGTCCGTCGGCGGCGTTGACTCTGAACCATCCCTGAGATCGAGGAGTGACGACTCCCATCGGGTGGATCCCGATATCGGGATTTGAGGGCGTAATCGCCACGAGAATCGTGGTGGTTGGTTTTGTGAGGGATCCGTCCTTCCACTCGTACAGCGCACATCAATCCGATGAAACCAAGACAAACCAAAAGCAATATCACACAACGGGTATAGCTCAGGTGCCTGGAACAAAAGCGAAACAAAGGTATATCATCAATAGGCTTGAGGAAGAAAAGATCTTCTAGTCATCAGAGGGATCAAAAGCCTACAAATTGATGGCAATAATAACGGCAGGTATTACTAAAAGCTGCATTCTCTGGGTTTGCATTTAAGGTCGTAGAGGTAGGCACTTGAGCAAATATGAAATTGGGAGCTAGAGCGTATACCCCAAAACAGGTGCACATATTTTCCAAAGACAAGTGATGTCTTTCACATGTTTAGCATTTTCATTTATTGTCAAACACTCATAAAGTGAATTTACGAGTGTGGGCCAAGAACTTCTGACAATTGACACCTCCTCGAAAAGCCTACTGCTATAGTTCTTAATAAAAAGAGAATCGGGAACAACAGGCTAAGGCGGTTCTCACAAATTTACACTTCGGTTTTAGTCATTGCTCTGAATTTGACACTTATCCGGAATGGAAGCGCATCGATAACCTCGGTAAACATCCTCCTCAATTGTTTCGCACGACATTTCTTAAGACTAAAATTGGCTCAGGAAGCATGAAATCAAACAAAAAAAAATATGTTAAGATCACAAAGATAATAGAGGCTTTAGCCATTCATTACGATTGTTGTTTTGTGGCCTTGCAAGACTAATGACGAATAGCGTCGTTTCTTGTTATTAGTACGAGAGACAGTGGGGCGAAGACTTTGAATCCCTCCAAGTCGATGGGTAGACTCGGGGATCATAAAACTAATCTTAGGGTTTTTATCTAGAATAGGCGTCTATCAAAATATTCATATTTATGTAAGTCACTTCGGATTGAATCGATACCGAGATGTTTGCTCGCATAGCGGCATTTTCGACGACGGAAATCGCGTCAAAAGACGTCAATGCATCAGGCCACCAAAGAGGCCTGAAAACTATGCGAACTATGCGCTTCGTATTTGCTATTGGATTCTCATGTACGTACTTCAATAATCACCTCCCGTAGAACTTGGGCCTAAAGGGCCACAAACTTCTAAACCATTACTTCTTCCTCTATGCAAAGTACACACTACAACAACGCCAAGTAAAGGATGGCCTATTTGGGTCACTTACTCATGTCCATTCATTCCATGAGCATTGAGAGAGTTGGAGGATAAATGGCTCTGAGGCGACTGAGGACGTCGAGGACACTCGCAGAGGTCAGGACACCGGGCAAGAGCTGGAGCAACACTGAAAAACCACACCTTGCTCTTTGGAAAGCGAGATTAGGGTCAGCCCAGGGCATAGCTACCTCCCAATCGGGGTGGTAGATAGGCTGATCCTGTCCCAGAAACACGCACCAATGTACAATAACCAACGTGGAACAGACTGGACCGCAGAGGAGGAAGGTGAGGAGGAGATGTTCGAAGTCCGTTCCAATCTGAATCAAGGGTCCTGCTTACACTGATAACGCAATCATTCCAACACTCCGAGAGACGCCCAGAAGCTGGGGTTCTATTGAGAAAAACGGAGATTGTGACACTTTAGTTCCACAATAATCCGCCTTTGAGTTGCTCACTTGATTTGAAGGCAGGCCATTAATGATATCCTTCTCTTGTTTTGATAGAGACGCTCACTTGCGGCCTTTTCTGCCCAGGGAATGAACCTCAGGGCCTTGCTTGTGCTTGCTTGGGCAGAATCAGAGCACCACAGTCACTAATGGGATCAATGTCTCTCAAAAGGGTGACGAGAACATGCTTCGAACAAAACACTGTCACTTGGGAAAGGGAAGACTTTCTAGCCCAAAACGCGTTTTGTCTGCCTCTGGGAAAAAACACACGAGCGGCAATTGTTGTGCACTGATGAGTTGTCTAGGTGCAAATGACATGGAAACTCGTGTTACGATCTTAAATGATAATACAAGACCGACGGATCTTCGTCGAGTCCGCCGTGGTGTTGTGTTGGGAGAGGGTGACGAAGGGATCTCCGCCGATCCAAAGCCCCATGAACAACTCGACGAACAGCAAACGAACTCTCGAACTTTAGGATATCTCAAATCAATCGTCTTCCTCCTTGACTCACGAACATAGCCCGCTAGAGGCCCCACAAATCGAATCCTCCCTCTTCCCAAGCACCTGCTAAGGGCTTGGTTCAAAGGCGCCACGCGATTGCGCGCGCTCTGACTCTGACTCAGGGCTTGTGAGTGGAATCCCTGTCGGAGTAAATGGCCGGTGATCAAGGGTCAAGGGAGCTTTGAGAGGGAACTTGCAGACGAAAAGGAGAGGGTGGATCAGGGATGCCAGGTTGGTTAGACAGGGGTTGTTTACGCTTTGGCTATCCGAGTTTGTATTTAGGTGGAATATGTTGTAGATTTATCCATGAAAATACATGGTTTGGGGTTGATAACTCCTAAGCTGTTTGATTTAACCTCATGTTAAAAAAGCGTTATCTCAATTATGCATTGTTTGGTTTTACAACCGAGTTGCATATTCGGTTAGATACTTTGCGAACGTACACACCAAAAGATACTTTGCACATTCGATGGGAGTCATTAAACGGCTTCAAAGGAAGTGGAAAGCCCAGAAACTGAAACGAACGCCATGAACTTGACAAAAACAAATTGACGCAGGGAATTCCCTCCACGAAAATGATTCCATTTACGAGGTGTCATTAAAGATTTCATCGTTTTCATTAAGGCATTCAAACACATCCCCTTTCATTGTGAGTACGTTCAGAAGCGTCCGACATCTTAAATTGAGGCCGATTCAATTCGGGGACTTTCCTTAACAATTGTCATCTGGGTGGTTTTCCCCAGGTAAGATCTTTCCAGATTACCCAAGCTACTAAAAGTTGCATAGAATTGACGTTTTGAACTGAGATAACTAAAAAGAACTATAACACAATGTCCAAAAACATTACCATTCAACCAGACGGAGCCCAAGCAAACTTTCTTGTATCTAATGCTAACCAAATAAAGTGTTAATTTACGTTTTTTATCGCTCTTTATTAGCTCATGTTGTCGTTTGAAAAGGGTTGAGTATGCAAATCCATATTCAGCACAATTTCAATAGTTTTCCAATGTTTTGTGGAAGAAGTTTACTTTGTACTCGCCAGAGTACACTTTCTTAGCTTTTGTGAGCTAGTCTCCATTTACCAAATACGTACCCTATTGGGCTGATGGTTCCACATAGATTTCAAATTCGTTTGTATTATCAATGTCCCGGTCACCTCAATTGGCTTGTCCCTTTATCGTTTGGCATGTCACCGTAAATATGCGTATGTAGGAAACTAGCATAACGAAATTCCCTTTTAAGTTTTTATTTAGACTGCCCCCAGGCTTGATGTTGCAAATAAGCTTTCTCATACAATACAGAGTTAATCTCCCTGGTTTAGAATGAACATCCGACACGTGATGATAAAAAGGCTAAATCTCTGCCGGCAGTAAAGCTTAATAGGTTCTTATTCCGAAAGTCATCTCTAAATACCAATCCCTTAATTGTTTTCAGTTGAAGCAGAGACAACTAAACGATGAAAGGTGAGCATTGATATTTATACGATTTACTAAGTCAAGACAAAGTGCATATTTAAAGCTTCTTCCTATTCGGATTCAGCGAGTTTCATTAAAGAGGAAAATAATTAAAGTGAACTCATCTTTGGCTAAATATGTCAAAACCAGTATTCTAGTTCTTTAAATATTTCGGATAAACACTCCTCAATGTTTGAAAAACTTTGAGCTTTTTACAGTACTTTTTGGGCTGAAAAACATTCTTTTTTTTCTTGCGTTTTAGTCAAACTGATTTTTCAAACTTTCGTACGAAACAAAAACATCTTGACTGCCCTTTTTTGGCTAAAACACTTTTCCCCATGTTTTTCACCAAAACCAACTTCTCAGGTTTTCCAATCTTCTGAACAAAAAGAAAAACCTCCTATCCAAAGAAGTAGTCTTGGCTAAAGTATATGCCTTCATAATAACTTTCCTGCAATTGACTTTCCATACAAGTTGAAAAATTCTGGTAAAATTGGCCTTTACTCAAATAAGTTCCTCAATGGGTTTGATTAGAAAAAAAATCGGGTTTCAATTATTGCTGCACTCCGGTAATGTTGTTTTGCGTATTGAATGGCTTACCATATTTCTTGTGAACCAATTGAAGAAATATTTGAATCAAATGAGACAATCCGTTTTCATTTCTTTCTCATTACATTTACTATTACTGTTACCTGCTTATTTTTCGCCAAGTGACAAAAGTCTAGCCATTATGCCAAAACCCTTTATACATTCTTAAATGCCGTGGGTGGCCAATTCAATAAGCAATAGATAAACAATAAATAATACAATTTGCCTTTTCTTACTACGCAGTTCATCAAGGGACCATACCTTAGCATTATCAGTTCTACTGATTTTTTTACTATTCACAGATATTATACAGAAATGCTCCTCAAAGTAATTTGGTCAATAAATATTATATATTAATGAAAGGGAGAACCAATCTGATATGGACTATCACAATACCCTTCAGAATTGCCAGGGAAAGACTCAACTCCACCACATACTATAATACAAAAGCGTGAAAAATATTCCTTTGATCAATCAAAACATTAACTCAATCTCTTCAAATATCTTTGAATATCTTCTAAATGTACGCAGGAGTAAAGAAACGCAAAAAGTTGGCAAAAGGCCTTCTTTCATATGGAAAAAATGGTACTCCATGCCCTAAAACATCCTTTTTCAACTTTATCTGGGCTTTTCAACGGAGTTTTTGCAGCTTTTTGTTGTTTTGAACTATGTTTTAGTAGCCCTAGTAACAAGGGAAACTTTTTTGGGAAAGCAATTCCTAATCCAAGTTCCATGCTCAGTAAATCGCTGTCTCTACATCCGGATCCGCATCCCCATTTCACGTGAGGAAGAATACATACAAAATAACACGGGAACTCTGAGTGAACGTTCGTGTCCTATTTTGAAACGGCTCTCTTTTTAAGCCAAAGGCTGAAACTCCTCTTGCTTAAAATCACGAACGAGAAGTCTAAACAAGGTACCCTGTGATTAATTAGAGGGACACACATATTTGATGTCATAAGTATAACTTCAATTACATTTACATCACCGATCTGTAAGGTCATTTTGTGCCTTGATTAAGCATCATGAGAACATCAATATTGTTTAAGTAATAAACAACGAATCCTCTCTACATCGAAACGTAGTTTGGGCCTGTACCACTTTTAGACAATATTTTAATAGGCTTGCGTGTACGATCTATTATTGATTTAGTTTTCGAGAGCAATAAAAATGAACAAAGAATCTTATTAAGCAAATTTTGATCAATTATATCATCCTTAATGCGCAATCAAATGCTTGAGTCTAAGACAGGACAATACACAAGGACCATTTAAAACTCAAATACCATTTCATTGCTGACGTCAGAGCCTCTTTGACAAACGGATATTTTTCTTTTTTCGGATGCAATTCCACAGTTCGAACAGTTTCATACTGTATGAGCCTCTCGAGTCTCAAGTACTTCGACACACTCCAAAGCCAACATAGGACTCAAGAAGTAACACCGTTTAAACTTCTATTGCGTTGTACAGTACTGTGAAACGACATTTCCCTTTGAGTCAACGACATGTGACCAAACCGTGTACGACGCAACAAACATTTGAAATTTCTATGCATCAATTTCCATTTTTGGTTCTCAAAATGCTCAAAAGTAAAAGCAAATTCAAGTCAAATCGAAGCTACAGTCGCCTTTTTCTGATTCGACACCTTTCAAGAAGGAGCTCGAAATCCTTCTCAAGTCGGACGTGACTTTGAAGACCACCCCAAACAGTACAAGCATAAAAGAATTCAATAAGCAGCTCCCGGCATACTAGTTAGTTCCTTAGATCTGCAAGATGTATTTTCGTTACAGATATTCTGTCAAATTTGATCCTAAGAGTCAGTGAGCGTGACTTTGTCAGACACGTGATCAACACTGTCAATATATTTTTTTAAAGGTGTTACGAACTATTGGCTGGAGTCTAGAATCTAGACATCCAATGCTTGTACCAACCCCACCACCACAACCTTTCATGAATAGAACTTGTGTAGAAGTCATTCCAACCAAAAATGAAGTGAGGAAGTGGAGAATCGAGAGGCCGAGAAGCAGCAGTGCAATGGAAGTAGTTCTGTCTGTCTGTCTGTTTGGAGAGTGGGGGTTCATTTCTTTTCAAGCGCTCTGTCCCGAGTCAAGGATCGACAAAAAATTGAGTGAAATACAACCCACCCCCTTGGCCATCCGTTGGACAATGAGACTCTAACTCTCTTGGCTGCCAAATACCAACTTCAAGACCCCAGAATCATTCCAATGTGTATGAGCCAGAACCACCCTGAAATAGAGGGTAACTTGTCATTTCAAATTGTAGGGAACCTATCTTAAGTACAGGGGTCCTCCATAAGAGAATTCAGAAAATGTTGAAGGAAGCCTCGAGAGCGAACCCTAAAAGAGAAACGGGGGCTACCAAAATCATCCAAAGCAAAAGTTAATGATGAGATCATATCCGAAGAAAACTCTGATGTCACGTGTCACCAAATCCGATCAAATGGTTCTAATGGGTTCCATTCAGCCAAATGGTCATGAAGCGACAATGAGAGCCTCTGCGTAGGCTTTTCGGGTCGGTCAACCAAATCATCAGAAGACATAAATTGGAGCTGGAATGGGTGAGACAGCGAATGATCTATAGCTGGATCTGGAATCACTATTACACTCAGATCTGCGAAAGGAGCTTTTGATGCCACCCATGGGCCGCCAGCTCCTAACTTTACCGCCAATGATGTCAGTTGTATAAAAAGAACGTTGTATCGTCTCACTTTACATGATGGCAGTCAAGTCTATGCGATCCAGATGAGAGATCAGGATCGTTTTAAGTGTTGACTCTTGTGGATGAAAGATAATCAACACACCATAAATAAATGTTAGCTAGGTGTTAGTGAATTTAAGTCTGAAACAAAGTTGCATTGGCCGAGAAATCTAGTCTCTCATTGAAAATACCCTTCAGCTCTTCACCTTCAAAATTGATGGGCGAAATTTGATTTGATTCGCCTGTGGGCCTGGGAAACCCTTTCCAGATTGCGGTGTAGTGAATGTAATGAAATTGCCGAGTCGAAACAAGTGGCTGATAACAAAGGAGCTCATATTTCTGTTTCTTCGCACACTTGAAACCCAAATGATTGACAATCTGGCAAGTCTTACTTTCATGATAATAGCCAAACTATCCCAAGAAATACTGGCGAGGATAAACTTGGAATCACAAAAGACTCACATTTAGGCTGAGGTACTCGAATCGGATGATGAGATCATCTTTGGATATAGTGAATCACACTTTGGACGGAGACAGTTTTTCTCCTACTTGGAACTTTAATGGATCCCGGGGCATCTTCTTGACGCCACCCTCCCTACATTGGCTCCTTAAGGCACACCGTAAATGCTCGCCACCACTTCTTTGGGAAACCCATGTTGAGGAAGGTGACCAAAGGAAGGTGAGGATTAGATTATATTTTCGCCTTTCTGACGCTATTAAAAACTAAGAGTACTTTTATTTTTTGTGTGAATATCATGGTTTGGTTTTATCTTCAAGACAACGTAAATATATTTTTTGTTAGGAATTTAGCTTCAATTTTTTGAACCGTTACAAGGAGTGGCCACCTTGCTATCAATTTGTCACTTGGCCGTCTGAAATTGGCGCTCAATGTCGCCAGTGAGACCATTCAAAGGTGAGACCTGTCTCCAGTGCCGACTCGATGGTTATCTTTTGCCTAATTTCTTGTCCGAAGAACCTCTGCAACAATGAAGAGCGTGAGATACCGATGGTTTGTCTAGTTGAGAAGGATTTCAGATAGACTCACTTGATAATCAATGTAGAGCACAAGCACCTTGATCTTAAACCAGTGTATGCCTGGTCTTCATTGGGTATGAATTGATATTGAAGGAGCAATGCTAGAATAAAATATATGCTCATTTCAAGAGCTCCAATCACACTTTTGTGCAACAAGGAGTACAATGCAAGCAAGCTAAGCTTCCATAACCTCTCACTTTGAATAATAAAAGTGAATGGACCGCCCGGTGTGAGGTCAGATGGATTCCCATGGATGATCTCGTGGCATGTCATCATCAGTGCTATTTATATGGATTAGTCGATTAGATTTTCATGGCAGAGCTTTGCCAAAACAGACAAGGAAGGCTACCGTGGGTTGTGAGCAAGAGAATGGCTATCAAATTAAAGCACTTATCGAGAAATTCAATATTGGTATGTCCCACCCAAAGTTGTATTCCCATGACTCCCCGCTATGAGTAGAATGTCTAGTCTTGAGAAGATACTCGTCCCCCAATCAAGCCATTTCCTCCACCGTAAAACCAATTGCCCTTGTTGGTTTTTGTGTCACCAAACGATGGCATAACCAAAGTTGGGATGGATAGAAAACGCGAGTGAATTTTATAACTGATCGGTTTTTTTGTGATTTCATGTTCAAGGAGAGCAAATGAGTATAGTTCCAGACTTGAAATGGCTTTACGCTAACCAAAATGAGCGATGTACCCAAATTGAACAAAAGATACCTTTTAATGGTGTTAATGCATATTTTTTTTTCTATGAATTTAATTCTTCTTAATTGAGAACGATACTGAATAAAGAAGAATCTTATGAGTACGTATTCAATCGGGCAATGCCTAGAGAACCTAAAAAAATCAGTCTCCATGAAGAAAGTGAAAATGATGTTAAACCATTGAGAGATGCATCTAACGAAGAATTTGCATTGGCTTGAGCCCCAACAATGCTTGACAGGGTCCAACCACTTTTTCTCCATCTTGAAGAAGTGATTCTAGATTATTTTCCCAAGGTTTGAGGTCGATGATGACCTGGCACATTGTGACCCGTCGTTCATCCCTATTTGCCATTGGTAGCATTGATTCAAGCGCAATGATTTTCTTCAGTTTCAGACAGATGGTTTTCCTTAAAACTTCTTTAGACTGAGCCCCTCACCTTTAAGTTCATTTCAGCAAGTTGGGCACAACGGTTTTGGAAATAAAGACGGATGGAATGATCTTTCAGGCGTCACGACACCCAATGAATCCATTTATCCTCCTCTGATGGGGTCCGGGGTCCGAGGAAAAACAGAATTATGTTGTGACTTGCATTTGAACGATCGATTCCTTGTGGTACTTGGATGGTATTATGTACTACCACCCAACTACCTAACTATCTGTCTATCTATCCGAGTGTACGTTTGGTATCATTCACATGCCCTTGATGGCCAGCTGAGCACTGTTGGTCTGTGACTGTTGTTGAATATGGTAAATTTAGTCATAACTCTCCTGGAGTGGCGCCAGTCCGAGAATTTATTCAGAGGCGAGTTTTTCTACTCATTGGCTCAAGTGTTTGTTCGTATATTATGAGCGCAAGTCTTTGCAAATAAAGCGAGGCAGATGGTAGTAAAACAGAGTAGCACACAACGATGGAGCAGATCTATTGGCTCCGCTTCAGAGCTATTTTCATCGTCACGGCCACTTCAAGTTCTGATGACACGTTCATGAGCGAAATCTAAAAGTCTTATGATGCCATCAAACACTTTTTCCTTTTGGTCGCTGCATTCTTTCAGTATCAAACATCAATGTCAACGAATCCCAGATCAAGACAATTTTTTAGATTCATTGTCTGACCAACCTGTAATTCAAGGACTGTCAAGAGTTCACCATCTCCAGGCAGGTTCCTAGCTGGTTACATTTGCATGTCAAAAAACAGCTATCAAGTATTTCAACAATGAAAAAGTAAAAAGTAAAAGTATTCAAAAGTTTTAAAACGTCTCTGCTTTTATATTCTTCTTGGTAAAAACCAACGACATTGCTGCTTCCTCATTTACTATTGGACAAACCTTGGGGATAAAAATCTACTTTCAAATACGAAGAGAATGCAGGAGGAATCGTTTCTACGGCGTCCTTCGCGAATATTGGTTCTAAAAAAAGTTTAGGAAGTTGTGTGAAAGTGAAATGAGGAATAAAAACACATTAAGCTTGATTGTTAGAGATTAGGACATGAATGAAACGGAACAGAATGCTACTCAATAGGGTACATCCTCTTTTTCCGGAACTCTGATCGTGTTAACGATTCAAAGTCGAATTGTCGGATTGTGCGTGGGCTGTTCAAGAAAAACCTTCATCGTCCGTCAACAAAGTTTCTGATGACTCGTTTTTCAAGCATTTTGAGAAATTACTTGCTGAGCATGCATCGTGCATGCGAGCTGTTACTTCCCAGGAAAGAGCTAAAACTAGTTTATCTCATAAGGGTAGCAACACATCTTGTATGTTCGACACACATGTCGTGTATGGTAAGATCCAAAATAATATTCCTGATTGTGAGATATTGAGTTGTCAAACTCAAGCTTTTTCCAGATTGCCCAGAAATTCCCCCCCTCTTTAGTTTAGATCCCAGGAAATGCTATTCAGGTTCTTCGATGTCAAAATAATCTGTCACAATAGTATTATTTTCAATCTGGGCTACTCTTTATTGCATATATCTCAATCAAGCCAGAGTGTATTTTAATGTAAGGAATACTTTCTTTGGCTTGCTCTATAGTATGGTTAATATGGCGGTTTTACCTGCTCTACAACGCCGCCGCAGTTTTCAGTGAGTTCTACTTTTGTAGGCATACAAAGGAGGCACTTTAATTAATGCCAAGGGTTACTTCATATCGAGATTAGCCACTTAAAAGACTAAGAGAGTATAAAAACTATAATCTTTAAAACCTGATATTTCAAAATTAGGAACTGCTTGAAACTGCTAATACGTTGTGTGGCATTAAATAGTTATATCTTATCAGTTTTAGCTTTGATATGCCCTCGCGACATTTACACTCCATTTAGCCAATACGTTTGCTACCGATTTTCGATATCTCCAAGAGAAAAGGTTGTTTTAACTATCCCAAAATGTTGTATCCTGTTACATAAGCCCCATCGAGATAGATTTTTGAAAATTGTTTTAGCTTTTCGATGGACACCTAGTTGAACGATTAATGAGGATTTCAATAAAATCTCTTGAGACTTCAATGATGCAGGTCTCCTCTTTTTGGCCAAAGCCTTCAAAAGAGTCCGAATCTGTGAGACTGCGTCGTTTACATTTTCTTAGCTTTGAAAATTTGCAATTTAAGCTTTTGTTATATAAGGAGTTGTGAACAACAAATATGCCAAATTGCATTTGGGTAGTTCCGTCAAAACTTAATAAGACATGGTAGCCATTGGGGCTTATCAGTTGTTAATAAGAAATGACAGCAGATGTCTTTTGCTTGATACCATGATCTCAGGGATATATTTGAAATTGCTCGTCAGATTTAAGTGGAATTTCATCCACCGATTCGTGAAAGCGATATATACAAGTTCAAACGTTTCCAGGCTTGTGGGCAGTGATGGGAAAAATCGAGATTGATCGAATTTCTGCCACTTTCTGCCACAAGTGGCTGAAAATGGCAGAAAGTGGCAGAAAGTGGCAAAAAATGCTGGAAGATGAACAAAAATGGCCGCCGGTGTTTAGAATGGCCGATCCTGATTCTAAAAGATGTCAAAGACAAGAGAGATCATATGGGTTGGATAAGTTTTTCAAGTGTCCTTTGCTACAAAGCATATTGATATAGCATTGGTTGAAATGCAAAATGTTCCTCAAATATTGATATTTATACTGTTTGATGATTGATTGAATTGATAACAGTATCCATAGACCACTTGCAGTATCCAAGGCCTAGCCACAACACTTACACTTTTTTCACACTTATTAAAATGGTTATTGAATACGATATAACTTTTTTTAAATGCAATTGTCGTCATTTTGACTTTGAAAAGTTTAGGTCAAATGGCATCCATGACTCCAATCGATTGCGGTGGCAAAACTCAAACTCGATCACACACCAATGACGTTTAGTGGTTGTATCTCACATTCGATGCAAAATACCCATCCCAACGTATCAAAACTACATACAGGTAGGCTTAAAAATTAACGGAAGTGATCGTAAATACTAATAAAGATGATTTAGAATAATATAAAGAATTCTATTTTCTGCCATATTTGCCACTTTCTGCCATTTTTGCCACTTATTTTGGAACAGTTTCTGCCATTTTCTGCCACCAATTTCTGCCAGGTGGTAGAAAATGGCTTTTAATAATTTCTCATCCCTGCTTGTGGGTCTTGTTCAAGCTGTTTATGAGCTCGGTGCGCGTACACGAGTTGCAGTAATAGTTGGAATGAAGGGAGAATATTTCGTACGGCTGTATTTCTGAAAATGAATATTTGGAATGAAATTCAATGTTAATGTAAATGGTTTTCCGGATAATCTGAAAGTCATAACCACGAAACTCTATTGTTATTGACTTGAATTTGCTCCGTTTGTATGCTTACTTTTTGAAGTTCTATGAGACAGTTCCACCATTTTTCCACCTGCTCCTGTCGTTGATCCACTTATGTGGAACAACATTGGCGCTTGTTGAAAGGATGCTTCAGAAGAAATGATGATGATGAACATACTCTACATCAATATCCGAGAAACTCATACTCATCAGAAACACTTTTGGACCTCCAGAGATGAATGAGTAAGAGCCTGATTCTATTGGTCAATTCACTTGGATGTTTTGACCAGCAATCCCATGTCAAAGATGGTCTCAAAATTCATCAATCTCAAAGCTTTTTGAGTTGTTTAGCAATGGGGACCACTACTTTGTGTTCCAACGATATTTTTTGGTCTATCAAGCCAATGCACATTTAAATCAGTCAGAATACTTGAAAACTGTAGGTGATCCAATACTTTCGCAACACCTTATACATTGAACCTTTGATGCATTTGCATTAATGGGTTGGGGGAGGGGGGACTTTTGAACAAAGAAAAAACCAAAAGTGGCGAAAATGAAAATATTGCTGATTCCAATTCACCAAGAAACTCATGAGTACCGTGCCTTTGAGATCAATTGGTTTAGCTCTCTTTTAATATTTTTCCAAATGAATGATCCAGTGTATTTTGATAAAGATTAATTCCTTTGAGAAAATTTTTCTCTAATTTATTTGACAGGGCCGGGGTAGTTGCAAATGCCCAGAATGGGTGCATTAGTATGCAATTCCCCTTCTGTTTCTACATTCCATGTGATAGTTACGGTTTTAATCTTGGTTCTAGTTTTATTTGAATTTCATTGGACCTTAAAGTCACGCCAATGTATCGTAGATCCCTGGCATTGCGGTAGAGCAAGTTTTTCAAATCTTTAGGTCCTGAATGACGTTGCATAGTTTTGCCAAAGGAAGGAAATTTGTCATCACATCTCCCACTTTAGCTCAGACTGCAGGAAATGGCATTCAGGCACTGTGATAGTGTCAAACCTATTTATTATGATCATCTCATTCTCGATCTCGAGTATGTTCTTGTTGAGCCAAAGTGGTATTTTTGTCAAAGTTCCTTTAAGTTGTGAAGACAGACTTGCAATTTACTACTAAACATTGCTCAACTTTAATGAACACTTTGAGAAGGATTCATTGGGTATTGTATAAATCTTGTACAAGCCAGATTTTGGCAATCAATAGTTGTAAAAATGTATAGTGCATTGCGTTGTTCAAAATATGTGTATAACGTTTTAAGGCCATGTTCAAAAGAGAGTTGCTGGCTTTAAGTCGACCAAGGTGCAGGCAAGCAAACCGCTTGATTGCAAATTTTGACTGTTTTCCTTTTTGGTCATACTTACATTCGGTCCCTTTGCCGAAATATAAGGACAACCATGTAGATTTAGTGCAAAATTTCCCAAATTCAAGAAATGTTTTATCAGTGTATACATCGAAAAATTGTCGAGACGTGCAATATGATGAATGAACTATATTTCACGCATATTCAAGTATCGTAAAGTACGACTCGGGTTGCATTAAGGTTATAAATTAATACTGCAGGAACAATTTCAATTACCACCGTTATAAAGAAAAGAAAACACATCCTGAATTCACTAGCACTTGTCTGATTTGCCTGTCTCCGTGTTCGTCTATCACAATGACATCTTGGGCCTCTTTGACTTGTCGGCAATGACCAACACATCGAGGATGAACTGTCACATGGAGATTTCGATCCACTAAACTCATGCAATAGGTCTCCACCAGCATTTGGTTGTAGGCAGATGTTTTGTAAAGCCTCACCAAAGCACGATCTGGAGACTGGGCCAGAATGGCGTGGTCACTGACACGAGATACAATCTCAGTAGTGCAACATAAGTCTGTCAAATCTGAACCAGCATTGTTCCATGGAGCGATTCCAGCCCTAGTTGTGGGAATCAAGGCCAAACATACTACCAAAGAAGCAGCAAAAACCTGAAAGAAAGTTTAAGATTTTCAGATAGAATAGGGTTTTGTCTAAACGAGAAGATCCACCATAGAGAGATTGTTCCAACACAGAGATGGCTGTGGAAAGATTATCTCCTGCATGGCTCCACAAATACGTGTTAGACTGATTTTTTGTGCCGGATTATCAAAACATCTTGTCATTAGTACAATTTATGTTTTTAAAAGTACTGGCGGAGATATCGCGGGATATTTTTTAAACTCACATCTCATATACAGCACTTAACTAAAACCGCAACCCTGCTACCGGATTCTACGAAACGAACAGGAGCAAACCGGTGGACGCTCCCAACCAAGGTAATGCCTGTAAGCTGACAAATTGAAATTCTCATATTAAGTTTGGCGTTATCAGAATGGGTGGTGACACCTCAACCAAAATGGACACGTGTGAGTTATTTTAGATCATTACTTTAACTGCATAGGCATCTGGAATATCGTGACATCATTTAGCCATGCTAAGACAAGTGTTGCTCAATACATTTCTCCCTTTAATCTTTGCATAAGTGGTATCCAATTTTTGTGAAATTCCCGAGTTAACCGATTCAACATTAAGCCAAAAGTCACGAAATCGTTGGAAGAGCCCCAATAAACTGCTATATTTGCACATTCAGAGGTAGAATTAAACTTTGCATTCGAGCGGTCCCTAAACGTCTCTATTGAATATGTCATGATGGTTCCACAATCTTGGGTTTGAGTTCAAATGGGCGATAGAAAGTGAATTTTTTCAGACGTGGTTGATTATCAGATCATAAGTCATCAAACGATGTGTTCAACATAGTTTATAATCTATTGGTTATAAAAGAGAGTGTTTTTCAACGTCAAATTAACTCATTCCTCCCAATTCAGGATGGTAGTGACTAAAATCTCTCTTAGCTTCCTGCCTAAATGATATTTGTACCAACTATAAACTTGATACAATATAAGGACTCACCTTACTTTGGAGTGTGGATGACAGAGACAGGTATATGCTGACATTTGTCATTTTATGTGTGTGGGTGGTTGGAAGGTTTTTATCCAACTGTAGCACTGAAGGTCCGATCGGTGAATGTTCCAAAAATCCCCAAAGGTTGTGATATTTAGCTGAGCTAATCTTAGCCTTGATTTGTTGATATATGAATGAAGTGACGCTTAATCATTGATTGCAATGATCCAATGGGCGAGCGACCACAAGTGCCAAAGACTGCAGGATAGGAAGAGGTCACAGAAAATCCTTGGCAAACAACCCACGCGTCAGGATGAGATATAAATATAAATTGTGATGATGAAGGCAACGGTATGTGTGCGTGTGTATTGATCGGCCAACGCTCTTCAACTGAAGAGTGATCCGAAGAATGAACTCTTTTTAAAATTTTGGTCATTCTAATTTCCCACCGCAACCTCTTGAAAGTGGAGTAAGATCGCATTTCCACTCTTGGGCGTACACTCTCACGAGTACGATGTCAAATACCGGCATCCATAGCCGGCTTGCCAATGGACGCAAAAGTTCAAAGATCAATTTCCCTCGAGCGGCCGTGATGGACCACATGCAAAATGCATTGTTCAATGTCCGGATTAGAGCTTTAGTCCGTTCGATTTCATTTTCATATTTCATGACCTCCTGCATGTCCGCTCTCTGACTCAGACTTCATACATAGCTTCAAGACCCCAAGTGAATGTCTTCCTGTGTAATCTGCTTCTTTCTTTCCTTTATAGCGTTTATAGTGTTCAAGTTCTGCTAGTTTCCGTATTTTTGTTTGTAACCAGTCGTTAGATGAGAAAACTCATTGATATAAGGGTATTCGACCTATTATTAATCGATTGTGACTAAACTACGGCGCATTGATTCGGCAGGAATAGCGACTGTTTGGCATATTTCCAGCAAGTCTGTAGTATTTTGAAGCCGAGGTGTGAATGTACGTTGATCACTGTATGACTGGGTGACTGGTCATGACGGAGGACCGTGTTCCCAAAAGATATCTTGATCATGTCATGGGCCCATGGCGATCTGACGTGAACATTGCGACACATTTGGGCTTCAATTTGTAGAATGATGCAACATCATGTTACAACTCATCACCGTATAGGGATAAGACATCCCTGATGTCATGCAAGCATGCAACGAAAAAATTAAGCTATTTTGGAATGAATTTTCAAAAGCGTTTTATTGTTGGCGATATTCATATTCTACATTACGCGGAATTGGCAATCCAATGTCAAGTATCCTCCCTTTCGTAAATCCTTTGAATTCGAGCTGCGGAAAAATCTGGCCATATTTTTTTCATTTGTCCGAGCGCCAAGAACCACCTGAGGCTCTCGAATAGCTTTTGTTTCTTGAATATTCGGATTTTCTCGATGATTGCGATCTCATTGAACCCTCTTGATCCTTTGGCAAGTAGGTCTTGTTCGATCTTCTCGAGGAAACTTGTCCCATGGCAAAATAAGATGAGGAACATTCGGCCCGGGCAGAGTCGTCCGATCGCCAATTATGGTCGTATCCACTAGAAAAATACGCTCCACTCGAATAATCTGGACCTGTGTGATAATCTGGCTCTCTGGCAAATCTAGGTCCCCTCCTCGAATTAGTTGACGGAAAAGGACGTTGTGTTTGATGGGGATTTTCCTCCCAGTAGTGGCGCTCGTCTTGATGGTGATATTGGCCGGGATTGCGATATTGCTCCTGGTGGTGACGCTCCTCTTGATCATAATATTGACCCTGGTGACGAAATTGGCCTTGATAATGAGACTGATTCTCGTGATGATGATGCTGTTGATGGTAAGGCCTTGGTGGATAATGGAGATTTGAGAGATTTGACCGCTCTTGTCGGGGTACTTCATGAGCGATGGACCTCTGAGCCGGTTGACGTTCATTGCCTAAAATAATAGTTACTGAGTTAAAAAAAAACCTCCTAAAGAACGGTGTTCATTTCAATTTACCAAACCAATTGGAAGAGCTTTCGAATTGTCGAGCATTGCTGTCTCTTTGGACAAAATGACGTCCTTCAGTCAAAGTTGGCCAAGGTCGGGACTCGCTTCTCTGTAGGTCTTGGAGATAGTTTACTCTCTCCAAATCATGACCTCTGGCTAAGCCAAATGCTGAAATTGTCATCAATAGAAACTTATGAATCAATCAAGCATTGTGTGTATGGGCATGTTGGACAAATCTTTGACTCTACACTATATTCGTGTTTGCCCTAAATTTATGCGTGTCTTTAGTGCAATATTTAGATGGATCGATTTTAATGTCTTGTGATAATGAAGCTGTCACTATAATTATTGACTTACCTTTAATGGCATCTTTTGGGGCCCAGCTCAGCCTTTGTACAAGGTAGCGACAAATGAGGTAGCCGGTTCGATTTACTCCATGGGTGCAATGAACCCCGATCAACGCATCTACATGGAGAACGAGTATTGGAGTTAAATATCGAGTAGAAGTCTTTGCCGCTCCCTTTTAAATGTCGCTTGGGAAGGAGGCTAGGGCCGAGAAGAGTAGAGAAGCTCTCGCACTCTCACTTTACACCACACAAGCGAAAGTAGCTAAGCTAAGAATTGAACATACAAATTTCTCTCTCCTCCTAATAAGGGCAGCGTGGCCGAGTGGTCTAAGGCGCTGGTTTTAGGCACCAGTCCGAAAGGGCGTGGGTTCGAATCCCACCGCTGTCAAGAAACTTTTGATAAGTTTTCACTCACCTGGAGATTTTGCCAAAGTGCCATCGACGACGTCGAAGAAACTAGAAGAAAATCGAATTCACAGTAAAAAATAACTATTCACACGTGGCAGTTGCTGTTTTTTCCATACCGACGAACAACACTATTCTTTGGCACGACGTGCCCCTCAGTTGTGATCTTCACATGTTCAAGTACAGAGGAACATGTCGCCTTCAACTTTTCCGCGTTGTAATAACGTGTCGTATTGGTCAGATCGATGACGTGGGTTAACTTTGGACATTGGTCTCTTAAATCCTTTAATCCCCAATCATTGGCGAAAAATGTTGAACTAGTAGCAGCACCCGATGGTGTTGGATTGGGAGTGAGCAACGGAGTCGAAGAATCTAGGTATTACTCAAATTCATTATTTGCTGTTTGAAGATTATTTCACGAATTGCAACAGGAAAGTCAAACCTGGGGGTAAAATTCCATTGGCTCTGGTTGTAGCCTGGAAGCTTTTCATCAAATTCTGGAAAAGAACGAACAATGAATACCAACTTAGCCAAATTTGGCAATCATCCTGTAGATAATTTACGAAACTTGTGGTTTTCAGAGAATTTGAGCACGACAAATCTAATAACAGATTGACAGACCACCTGGCTACATTCAGCTCGTTTGCGAGAAGACGTTGGCGACGGTTTAGATGATTCTTATTCACCAATGAGTTTTTGTCATAAAAGTCCAGATGAGCGGCTTTGTCTTTTAGCCCTTTTATGATGAACGGCAGTGTCTCGAAGACCAAAATGACATCTTGACATGACTTGCATCAATTCCAAGCCATCTCAAGTCCGAGGGAATCGGTTTTTTTTCTCGCGTTAATTTTTGCCCCCCCCGTTGTTTTGAATGTTTTAACTTGAAGGGAGTTTGTCCGTGCATGCTTAACAAATACAAAAACATTCAACCAACTATTATTACATCATTTTAACACAGTCGGTCGCTAGACTACTGGTGTGATTGTATGCTCATGCTTGCACCTATCAATCTAGTCAATGTATATATAAACCAGATCTAGCCAAATTATAAAACAGTCATCTCTCTACGCTCCCAATGAGAACATGACATGGCGCAGTCGGGGTCTCGGCCAACCATCGGGGTCTCGGGCCAACCACCGGGGTTTCGGCCAACCATCGGGGTCTCGGCCAACTACCTAATACATTTGATACCGGTTCGAGCCCCTGCGCGGGCATCAAAGTTGAAGCCATCATTGGACTGTGTTTGGGGTTCACACATTCGAACGTCCCCCAATGTCCTTTTTTAATAGAACCCCTTTGACCTCGTTCAATTTAATTGTTTAAAAAAACATTGCACCTATACACTTATATACATTTTCATATTAATTAACGTCAATTATACCCGTAAGAATTGCCTACGTGTAATCAATGACCAGCTACTCCTTAGCTGAATACATGTGTTTAAATGCAAATATACATTCGATTCACATGCGGATAGGGGAGTCGATTTGATTTTAGAAGCAGTAAACCGAAGTTCGTTTTCTTCTTGGACCATTGGTGGATCTCTAGTACTTTTTGTCACACGGCTTTATTTAGGTCTGAATTCAAGCATTAATAATTGATACATCAACACTGTATTTCTGCACTTTTGACAATGGTTAGAGATTTAAGAAACGAAACGCCGGACAAAAGTATGCATGACGCGACGCTTTCGTAATCCCATGGTTTATCATGAAAAAATGGAAATAACGTTTTTCTCAAGGTACCTCCACCGACTTGAATCGCTCCAGCATAAAATATGAATATTTCCCCTACACTTGAGCGCTCCTATCAAAGTTTATTGAAAACGACTACATAGTTAAATAGAGAGTTATTCACATTTGGTTTAAAACACGGATTCCGAGAATTTCTAATCCCTCTTTCAGGACACTTTTAGCCGCCCCAAACAAACAAAGCCGGGCTAAACGTTTTGCGTCACTTTCAGCGTTCTGCACAGACAAACACTTCAGAGCTTTCGAGATATCCGAGCACAGAGCGAATAGATATCGGAGCAGAGCGTTGGGTTCCAGTTGGATATATGCATCTCTGACGGCTTCATCAAACACGGCGATTCTCCAGAGAAGATTCTGAGCCTCTTTTTCGGTTAGTTCGCCTGCTAGGAATCTAGAATCCTCTTCGAGTACCTCTAATAAACTGGACATGGAATGATTTTCCTTCGAGATCAGACTGAATAAGCGACAATGGGTGTATTGTAAGCGAACACCACTGGTACCCGTGGACTTGACGGCTCGTTCCCAACTGAAATCGTAGTTTTGAAGTCTTTTCGATGAGAAATCATTGACAACCACTGCCGTGGTGCCGAGAACTTCCAACACATCATCCGAGTCCAAGACATCTCGAGTGTTGGGCGAGAGTTCCCTTTGTTCCCGCACACGATCTTTGGCTTCATCGAGGATATCGTTGAGAAACACGGCGGTGCCCTTCCTGGAACTCATTTTACTAATCCTTCCAAATTTGACATGTTCCAACTGAGCACTCCAAGAGAATCCCAATCTCTTAAGAATGGCGAACAAATGCTGGAAATGTTCGGTTTGTCCATTCTCGACCACGTAGAGCATTCGGTCGAATGCGTATTTTTGGGCTCGATCAATGGCAGCTGCGATGTCTCGCGTGATATAGAGACTCGAGCCGTCGGTCTTCAAAATGGTCACATCTCGTTCAAGTTGATTTTTGCCGATGGTCATCGGGATCACCTGCTTACCATCTCTATCCGCCAACAGATTCCTGGTTCGCATTAAATCAAGAACTTTTTGATTTGCTTGGTTTGTGTACATGGACTCGCCATGGTATTCGTGAAAGTACACCCCTAACCGAGCGTATACTTTCTCGAGGGATTCGATCGTAACTTTGCGAGCAATGGACCATTGCTTCAATAGCTCAGAATCTCCGTTTTCGAGCTTCTCCGTGCATTCGCGGACCAACGAGGCGAACTTTGGGTCCTTCTCACCCTTCAGATTGGCTTGAACATATATCTGGTACAAGCTATGGATGGCATCATTCTCGGATTGCACTTGGTTTATATCCAAGGCAAAGTCTTTGAGCCCGGCGGATATGTATCCGAATTGTGTGCCCCAATCGCCCAGCCAGTTCAGTCGGATCACGTCATGCCCCACTGCCTCATAAATATTGGCGCAGAAATGACCCATTATAGTGGATCTGAGATGGCCCATATGAAAGGGCTTTGCCACATTGGGCGAACTGAATTCGACAATGACTTTGAGGGGACTTTCCTGGGGAAACAGGCCGTTCCTTCGCCAGTCTTTGGTTCTGACTTTCAAGGCCACGTGGAGGACGTCCTTGGTGAACTCCAAAGTTGGCAGACGAAAATTGAACGAAGGTCCTTGGGACGGCACCCATTTTCCTTTCTTGTCCCGTGGTTTCGCAGGCATTTCGGGTTCATTAACGAGCACGATCTCAGGCAGATGACAATCGGTCTCAAATTCCTCCACTATCCCTGACAGGGCTTGAGAGTATGCTGTCAAAGATGAGGACGATCCTTTGTTCATTTCGAGAACCGAAGAACAAGGAACTTGTATTGAGAACGTAGACGTGTTCACACGTGGCGGTAAAACCATTTTAGAAGTTAAGTCTCGCACAGAAGGAAGTTTCGAGTCAGTCTGACATTTCCCATTGGCGGAGAGAACTTGACGAAGCCGTGTTGCAATTAGGCATCGGTATCGGCCTGCCATAGTTTCGCAAATCTTCGATTAGGACTTATTAGCAACGAATTCAGGACTAATGATTACCTAAAAAGAACAGGATGCACTTTAGTACATAACCTCGTCCAATATTGGTAAATCACAACACGATCAGATTTCGACAAAAAATGACCTTTTCGAAGAAATGTCGAAGAAGTAAGTGGCTTAGAGGCAGTAGCTAGGCGCATTCCTCCTTTTTCCTCAAGATGCACTAAACCTACAATATGTTTATGAATGCATACAATAAAGAAATTAAACCTCCTGAATACGTGTTTCGTTTGACGAATAGAGTACCGAGTGACAATGTCCTTTTTTCTATTCAACATCTGAGACATCCAATTGGCAGGGTCGTTGGTGTTGGTGGTCTCTCGACCAACCATTTCATACCGCCTCTCGTTTGTTCTTGGTCACTCAATGGTTGACCACAGACTAGTCTGTCATTTTGCAGAATCTGACACAATCAATTTCAAATTTCTCCATTCGGATCTATCTTCATCTGATCTCTTCCTTTTGTTCCACCTGTCGCTAAATCCACGCAGGGTTGAAATCTTACTTCAGAGCAATGAGGATTGTAACCATTTGCCATCAATAGACTTCAATATTGGAAGGTGGAAGTAACCCTGAGACAGATTGGGAATCTATGGGGTGAGGAACATCCTCCCTCGTGGCAGAATGATCTAATTAGACAACTAAAGAGTCAACCCATTGTCATGGGAATTCGTGCATCTGAGACCAAAGGGGTCAATGGCCCAATCAGGGCATGTTTCAGAGACAGTCTGGCGGACTCAAAATGCGTAAATTCATCGCCACACAGGCGGAACTTTTTATTACTTTGTTGTCGTTTATTACTTTGTTAGCTGAATACCGACAGTTACTTGCAAATATTATAATACTATCATCACTCAGTTTCGAGGGTATCCAACAATGCAATCACTATTTCCTAAGATTCAACGTCCTAATCGGTAAACTTAAATGTGAAAGCCTTTAACAATAAAAGGGAAAAGGAAGGCTCCAGCTCCATTGCTCAGGTGTTTCCAAAGGCCATGTTCCAGCTGGTCCCTCTTTGGACCACGAAGGTACGAAGGAGAGCAATAATAAGCTTGGCCGCAAAACCTCAAATCGTACGCTCTCCTTCTTCCNCCCCTCTCCCTTTACTGAAGAAGTATATTATGTTCATTTCGAGAACTACACGCACAGACACCACGGCTGCTCCGCTAGAAGGTATCGTCCCCCTTTTGGAGAAGGAGGAGACGGTTTAATCGTCCCTCAAATCCTCTGAACACGACCACATGCATTGGAGGAAAAAAAACTGAGGCCAAGAGCCCTGTTTCCGTAACATGGAACGACGAGGACGACGATTCGACAACGACGAGGAAGGATGAAGGCCGGAGGACTTCACGCTCGCCTTGAAGTCTTCAAGAGACTTTCTATCCTTCACTTCCTCCTCACATGTGCATGTGCCAGCCTACTTTCCAGTGCTCCGTGTGTAGTGTGTGTAGGTAATAATCAGTGCCGTGAAATGCATGGGTCAAGAAGCGAAGAATTACTGGTGGGACGTGTAATGAGATTCAACCGTCGGAAAGCTGGTCGAAGTCGGATTTCAGCACAAGAGGTGACCAGTGGCTATATGATTTATTCATTTTAACTGAGGTTAGCGTGTAATTAACTGGGCAAGAATGATTCAATTAAACCCATGGGTTCGCTCTAAAGGCCACCAAAAAGTGACAATCGGGTTGGTTTTGTTTGTGCGCCTTATGTTTTCTTCGAGTTCAGTGTGTTCGCTGTGACTTAAGGATGTTGGCCAGAAATTGCCGATATTCCAAAGCCGTTCAAATCCAATACGAACGTTCCTCTAGAAGCCTATGAGCCTAGTTTACTTGGTCTCGCACGCAAGAAGCTGAGAATTCCAAACGGAAGTGTTCCTTGTGCCTTCTGGAACGCTCTTGGAATACCAAAAATCGCATTGGATCCGTGCTTGACGCTATGGAAGTGCAACAGACAGTGTTTGGTGATTGATGGTGCTAAATCTCGAGAAACTTGGATACACACTCTCGTTGTGTGGGCTTCACTAGAGACAACGACACTCATACGATTCTACAATACAGTGTGCTCGTTCCAAAAATGTCCATAGCTTTTAGAAACATGTCTTGAGGAATCCTTTTTTCATTCTAATGCGATCTCTGACAGAAAAGTGTTTTGTGATGCAAATGCTGCTCGAGCTAAAAGACCTACTTAGAGAGGCATTTAAATTTCGACTTTGGGACTTAAAGGTCATATCGACGCATGGTCCATCTTTCAAGATTGGAAGGACCACTGAAGGACAACGTCCAGGGCGACTTTTTCGCTCTCATCTTCTTCCTGTCCCACCAAAACAACACGAAGCCGATTTCAGCGAGCCATGTACTTCAAGTTGTCGGCTCGAGAATTCGAGATACTGGAAGAGAAGGAAGCCATCATCTCAAGACTTGTTTTAAACCAGCAACATCCGCCAGTCCATGGATCCAATAAAAAGCCATTGAAGCCACCAATTTTGGTCGTAACCCAAGATGGAAGTCATATGACGGCCGTGATCCAAAGAGACAACTCTTACGACATCCTGGATGAGGATACAAATTCTGACAGAGGCTCTTCTTCCCCGGTAATCCTGGCCATAGTACCTTCAAAAAGAACTTTTAACGAATCTAGGCTAAGTATGAGGCTAAAAAAACTGTGACAAAGTGGAAATGTCAGGGTATCTTTGTGTATCAGGCTCTACTAAAAAATGTCAAGATGGGATATATGCGTACACGTATGTGTGTGTGTGTCTCAACGCTTTTCATTTGTTCGAAATCTAATCCATTCATCCAGATTCAATTCTTCCTTGGTCCTTGCTGGATGAATGATTTGATAACCAACCTCAAGGGAGCACTGAGCAGGAGGCCCCTCTTACACGGCAAAAATCGATTATAGCACTTCCCAAAAAGTCTTTTCAAGGATGACAAATGGAACAATGAATTAGGGTGCCTGGGACCCTCTATTTAGTGTGCGCAGACTTCACTGTCACCCACCGTCCACGTCCTTATCATAAAAGTCTATCACATTCGCAGTAACTTGCCTCAAGCAAGAAGGGCAAAAAGCAGCCGTCCCCTCCCCATGTCCTTGTGGTCCAAAAATATGGCTCTCAAATGGATGGAACAGATCCAATTACTAAAATAGAGCCTTTTCCCCGTTTTCAGACACCGGCTCTGAGTAAAAAAGCTCGATTCATTCAGCTCTTCCGCGGATTCGCGGATTACGTTCGGAAACGGGTGTCCGCGGTGCGTCCACCCACGCATGACCGCAACCTCAATCGACACCGACGTCGATTGGCCGATGGTCTGGCCTTGAGTGTCAATGGAACCATGATAAGCACCAGTTGCGCCCTCACTAATGGGATTGACACAGCCACCAGTTGGATGTTCTTCAATCATCCTTTCGTGAAGGAGCTCGAGGAGACGGTATCTTTGAAATGCGATGTCCGCGTCTTATCTGGGTATGAACAGATATTCAACCTCGTGGAGGCTCTCATGCAAGCTCAAGGAGAAGATTAACAACCATATACAAAGGCTGACTGGCAACGGCATAGGAAGCAAAAGTGCACACCAAAATTCATTCAGGCGACTTGTTGACAATTAAATATTAAAATAAAACCAATAACCTCTCAGTGAAAGCAAACAGCCTTCTCGTTAAATGGAGTCGAGTTGTCTTAAGGCCAAATCCCTAGGCAGAGCAATGGAAGCAAAAAGAAACTTTTGATTATGACGAGCTCGACAAGGCCATTTCGCCAAAGAGCAAATCAACACGCAATAAAAATGTCTGAACTGACATCAGTAAGGATCGGGCAGTGTTGAACAATTCAGCAAACAACGAGGAAGAAGACGACGTGAGCTGGCCAACGACCAAAAGAGGAGCCTCCATTCCTAATACCAATATTCGAGGCTAAAAGTCGAAAACAATCACCAGCCTTCTACCACTCACCTCGCTCCGTCCCCTGGGACGTGGGGAAGTTGCTTCACCAATGTTGTCATCAATCTTCCAACATGGGGATATAAACAAACAACCTTGGATACAAAAGGTGTCGGTAAAAGTAATGTCATTGTCCACCGTCGGTCGGTTAAGGCCAATCAGAACCGAGAAAACCGCAGAGGTCTTAATCCCATAACGTTTTGCAGGTTTTATACAACCCGCAAGTCTATTCATTTTAACATATCTTTAATCAAAATAGGTTTGCAACCAAAGCAAAGTGACCTTCAAATACAACACCGTTGTAAAGTAGTTGCAAATCAGGTTGATTTCACGTCGACTTTTTATTGCACGATTTCCAATAGAATGATAAACATTATGCGAATCTACGTTGCAATTGCCGAAGGACACAAAAAATGAGTGAGTGGGTACAAAAATCAAGTGTCAGCAGGAAGCAATTTAATATCACAAGAATGTTATTTCAACCCAAATTGATATACCAAGATACTGAGATCCGTTAGGAAAGGCATGGGGGCTTCTTTCGCTTCTTTAAAAGGAGCGGAACCAACAGGAGATTGGAAAAAGTCTCACGTTTGCTCAGTCACGTGCAAAGGAATGAAATGGAAGACATCCGATGGGAAACGCCAAGTAGCGTGTTCGCCTGAACGAAACTGCTACTCTCTCTCTCTCTCAAATTGCAACCCAAGAGGAATGCTTCTCAGCAAAACCTTTTCTCATGCATCTTTTGCTACATAAGCGTGTTTGTTGTGACAGGTAAAAAATCGGATATCCGCATATAAAAAAACTTTACTTTTAGATATGTACTCTTAAGGTGACAATGGCACGTGCTTCATAGCAAACCAAACAAGCACTCTCCATTTTGGAACACTTTTCAGACTCGCTTTTGGGCCCACCAAAATAGGCCAAAAGAAGATGTGATACATTGAAACTAAAGAAAAGCTTATTTTTTTCTAACCAGTGCAAAATGTGCACTTCTGCGTGGCCAGGTTAACCAGATCTTGAATTTGGGAAAGCTTGCTGACGAATTGACACACACATCGCATTGACCGTCGTTCAGCTCGAATCAAGAGAACTGCTTAGTAGAAAAATCCTTTGACGAAGTACCTGAGCCACATGGCTTGCACAATATGTGTAAGGAAAATGAGCACACTATTACTACGTCGCCGAGGTGACGTTTATGAGAGAGGGCCTTTCTCTATCAAGCTACAATGAAGTCCATAGTAAAATGATAGCATCGTTCCCGAAGTCCTTGTCGGTCTCCAATTGAATGTTTACACTATTTCGAACCTTTCGTCAACAAGAACTCATTTGCTTATTGACACATATTAGCGGGGGTTATGTCTCAAGTGCAAGAGGCCTAGTAGGCCTCTGGCACACGTCATTATGCCTTAGAGCGCCATCTATGTACTTTTCGATGCAGACCCACGAGCACACTCTCGGAAAGGAATGTATTGGACGCTAAAAATCACAACCAAGAACAACTTTGCATTAGTTTATGAGAAAAAATGTTCATGATTGCGTGGTCAGCTTGATGATGGCGAACGTGAAAGACTGGAATCCAACTCGTAACCGAGGATTGAACCAACGTCGTTTCACAATCATCGCACCCAGCGATAATCTCTATCCAAAGTTTTGCAGTAACGAAGTAACTGAGCCACAAGGCATAAACACAGCCTAGCCTAAAATAGTTCGCCTTTCAGGGAATAATCAAATGGAATCGCATTTGCGGGAACAATGAAAACGTATAAGTAATTGTAACGTCATATAATCTTTCGTGAAGCCAATCTCTGATTCGACTACAAACCTTTCAAGTTCTACATTAAGAACCGAAAATGATAACCATGTTGCTATCAATCACAAAAAGTGCTACGAAATCGCATATCATGAAAGAAATGGTCTTTGGTATGACACAAAATTTTGGGTAAAGACGGTTTCAATCGTATTGGGCACCTTATCTCAAAAGTAATATACATAGTTTGATGGACATTTGATCAACGTTTTGTCTCTGGTCCCTTGAAAGTTGGCCCTTTTGAGAAGCACCCAAACTACAATGTTGAATGCAATTTCAACCTGAAATTGACGATGGCAAAATGTGCATTTTTGCGTGGTCAGGTTAGTTAAGGACTTGTATCTGTGGAGTTCATAAGTACATTGACGCAGTTCGAACCAACCATCAGACACCACCAATCAAGAAACGCTAAGAGGCATTGTATATTCGAAGTACCTGAGCCACAAGGCTTGCACATTTACAAAGAGAAAAAGTCCTCTTCCTACTCTGAGAAGCATGGTGCAATCGCATGCCTTTCGATTTATTAATACCTCCATGGAGTACTCTAAATTGGTTGTACCTTCCGTGGTCCACCAGAAGATACATTCTTATGACTACTATCGGATCTGGTCTTTGGAGAGTCCAATAAATTCATCGAGTGCATCAGGTGATTTGTGAAAAAGTGGCTGGCTGGATGGGTTTAAACACTTCTGAGGAATAGTTTTGAGGGGGCTAAATAAACGCCAGGATCAAATAGGATCTTCACTTTGGTAAGACAAAATGTTCATGATTGCGTGGTCAAGTGATGGGTCGGAAGAAGTTACAGATCTTGGCTCAAGGTTTTGAACCGACATCCACACTTTTCTTATACCTGAAACGCTAGTTCCTGGGATCTGGGATCAGTTTGACTCAAACGAAGAACCTGAGCCACAAGGCACGAACAAAGAATGAGCGGAGAAAGGTTGAGTTATAGAAGAATTAGTCCCTCGTCAAAGAATGTTTGTACTCATTGAAGAAAAATGGCAGAATTTGGCACCTCGGAATGATTTGGAATTTCTTTCGCCCGATAATTGTGACAAATCCGGACGGCTAAACAAACAAAAATGCTATCTACCGAGGGTAGCCCTGCCAATTGTCGGAAAGAGGGGTCTTAATCTTTTATCAGATCGGACCTTTCGCATGAACGAGTGCCATAAATCAACACCCCAATAAGGGTTCTGGACCGCAGCAATCACCTTGAAAGACACAATCAATGGTAGCTTGGTAGACAAGGGTCTACTAGTGCTACGCATGAGGATTCGTTATGGAAATATCTTAATCGGTGGCGATGAGAAGCATCGTCTTTTTTTCTCATTCCGAGACCATCCCTCATACCTTGGGATGGTCCTTACTTGCAAAGTTGTAGGGAATGTAGGTATATAGGTAGGTAGATTGGTTGGTTGGGTGGTTGGTCGGAAGACAGGCAGGCGGTGTCGCCAGACCCCCGGAGAGCTTGCGGAGATTCAGACAAAATATAAATCTCTTGCTCTCTTCCTTCCCCGAGCAGTCATCTGGTCTACAGTATAATGAGAATTGACGCCCTTCGCCTCTTTCCATTTGCCACCTTATTTGTCGATTTTCACGGGTCCCATCCAATATTAATCACGCGAGAGCGTTTCCGAGGTCAAACACTCAGAACTTTCAGAACTTCGTTTTCGTGTGGTAGTCTTGAAAAATCTTCCCAGGTTTCCTTTAGATCCCATAATGATGGTGATGAGAAGATGGATGGGAGACGAGTGTTGAATTCTGGTCAGAATTGGGGGCTTAATTCAACCTGTAATTAGAACATCTCATGTCGGCTCTGGAGCTCGACGGGCTCGGCCCCTTGGACTACACTTCCGAGCAAATTGATGAAGAGCGAATTCTTGGGACGTATTTGTCAGATCGCTCTTCAGTGGTTCTGGTAAGGCGTGAATTAGAGGGCTGGTGCAGACAATTATTGATTTGGCAGAGTGTTGACCCTGTCCTAATGACACGTTTGGAGTGGTCATCTTTCGGAGGAATTCATTTTTCAGCCACTCCAAAGTGGCAGTAGTCGACCACAAAATGTGCACATGGCCGATGGCATGTGCGACTGAGTGAGTGGCCTGTCTCTCTGGCAATCGGGATGATAGTCATGGAAAAACCATCCCTAACGGACCTCTGTCACGCCAAAGGTGAACTTTTCTTGATCGCTTTTGGTTGGCAAACAGAGTTACCAATGTATACCGTGTGGTCTTATACAGACCGTCTCTCACAAGATTGGTTGGAACTCAGCCCTGGTGGCTAATCCGATCCAGGGGACCTGGGGAGTTTTCCAAATATAAACACAAATCCGTGGAAGTTATCCAAACAGAAAACCCCTCTAATTGGCTCGTGATTAATTATCTATTCTTCTTGGATTTAAGACAAAAGGTCATCGGCTCATGCCCGATGGGCCAGCCAGGTCGCTCGCTTCTAGCAGCCTGATGAGCCGGTCAGCTCGGCAAGAAACCACCGAAACCACCGCCGAGGGTTCAGTGTGAGATTTCACTGCTCGCTTCACTATTGTTCCTGGTCGGAAGGGCTCTGATGTGTCGTGTAGCCCCATCGAGAGATTGGGGAAGGAGGTTTTGTCACACAGCAGGAAGTTTCTCATCCCCTTGAGCCGAAAATAGCGATCGGCGATCGGGTCGAGGAATGCACAAGAATGCGACACGACACAAAACACAGTTGAGGCAATTTAATTTCGAGAACACAGGTACCATAACAAATCGAAATTTTTCTGCCATGCCCCTGGCTGGCTTTCCCAAGCTCTCAACTTGCCCGCTATCATCCATCATTCACCTAAGCACATTGAATGACCATGACCAAAGACCATTTAGAATGGGGCCAAGAGTCAGAATTCAAACTCTCGCACTTTGATGTCGTGCCCTTCGTGCCACCAACCAACTTTCCCGTTCTTTTATCTTTCATTTCGACAGTTGGTCAACGGCAATGCGAGCCCTTTTGTTCGGTTACTAAATTATCCTCCAGTAGATACTCGTGTTGTTGTCAATATTTTCCTCTCACACCGCATATTCACTTTCAATGACACGGAAGAGCTAAATCCAAGGATTAGGACTCATTATACTTTTCCCGGGGCTAACGGCATCCACCCCCCCACCCCTACACACACCTGTCCCATTCTGACTTTGTATTAAAACACATTCCAGGCTACTAATTTAAGCGTCTTTGGGAGCGTCAGTTCTACTTACCTCGTTCAAGGGGACCTTGAAGGCAATAAAGGGCGTGTTCGGGATCTGTTGGCCAATTGGCGAGTAACACTCCCATCTGAAATAAAAGGGAGCGTGGAACAATACAGAGGGCGCTCTCGGGCGTTTCAAGACACAAAAAAAAATATAAAAAAAGCCGTAGCGCCATCTAACTATGAGTGCGCGTACAATTTATTACCACTGGCATTTTGTATAAGGTCCAGATCATTTCATGATAAAAAGACCTCCATCCTACGTGGTGGTCCGTAATTCGGTGGGGAAGTGGCCACCATCGCCAATGCAGGAAATGCTAACCCGTCCGTCGGGTCGAATTGTGACCCATGTAATGGATCCATTCATTAAACTCATCCGGAGCCAGGCCTCCGGTGGCAATTGCAAGCATCGACAAGCAAAGTACCGGATCACATTGGCATGACACACCATCAACTCATAGGAATCCGTCGTCTGATCTGGACGGGCCCGATGGAAGTATTTCCGGAAGCCGGCCTCAATCCGGGCGCCACTGGCGAAGAAATCCAACTGCGGATGCCAACGCGATTCCGGTTCCGGTGGGAAAGGACCGCCTTCTCGCAACATGTCATCCGGTTCACCCAGCCCCACGCCCTCGGGCAAATGCTTGGCGATCAAATCCCCGGTCTCCATGGCCCGTGTCATGGACGAGCGAATCATAGGTTGCCACGGCAAATTCAATTGGGCTAGTCGGACGCCCGTAGCCTCGGCTTGCCGCCGACCCAAAACCGTCAATTTCCGCTCGTGATCCACCTGAGCTTGGATGTTATACTGTCCATGGCGAATCAGGAGCAAATGCCGGGAGGCTTGGGGTTTAGGATCCGCCTCATGTACGGGCTTTCGACCATCCCAATTATCGTCCCAGGTCGAAGGTTCAAAGCGCATCCTTTGCGGGTCCAAATGAGGCGGCACGCTCGGGGCTGACTGGGCATAAATCTGGCGAATGGTAGGCCCGCCTCGCGCCGTGCGGGCTTGATCCCAGGCCCAAAGCGAGAGGGACGCGAATCCAGCCCAACGGGCGGATCGCCCAAGGGCGGATCGCATCATGGACAGAGGAAGAAGGGCCTGAAAAGCGAAAGCACAAATCAAGCAAGGACCAGCGATTCGAAAGCGCTCATCAAACCCTTCTGACTCTGTGGCTCTAGCTAGTAACTACTATTCGTTTGATATCTCTTTCGGGGGGGGACTCACCTTTCAGGGATACCGTTGCGACCCATTCACGCGGGATTAAACCGGATTCTGGCGGATGGGACGAGACCGATCGACGGTTCGACGATTCAGAAGGGAGAGAGGGCCTCAAGAGAAGTCAGCTGTCTTACAGTTCAGGTCAGGGGGGACATGGGGCGAGAGCGGCGAGAGACCTCAATGGATTGTTGGCCCAACAAAACGTAGAGCAGGGACCAAGAGTGAGCAAGGCTAGCCAGCTGGACGGACCAGTTTTTAGAGTACTTATGGAAACGGCTTGAATCTGGTTAGATACCACGTCAATTTTGGGCCTGGTCAGTTTTACCATTGTTACGTCATTATTAAAGTGCTAGGTTTAAATCTAGGCTAGAGATAGAATGGTAAACGTTGAATTTTCGGGATTTGGGCACTGGCCCAGAAAATAGAGCCAACCAAATATTTGTCAAGATTTTTACAGACAAGTGTTGGTCAAACCTGATCCAATAACTGGCCTCATGATGTCTAAATTTGATCAACTGGGCTGGGAATGAACTGAGGTGTGACTGGTGTTTTTCTATTTTTATTTAGCTAATGACGCATCTTTGGCGCATTAAGGGTATATATTATTGTGACTAGGATTCTGGCTGCATCAACGCAGCCTTCAATGCAATGGGCTGGAGTTGCATTGTTCAGTGGCTACCTCTGAAGGTGGACAGCAGTCCAAGATAACCAACCCGTTATCACTGTGCTTTAATTTCTTTTTAATGCACATGGTGGGAAAATTGAAAGGAAAGCAAAGAAAGAATAAACACGAGTCTGTTCTGTTTTTATTGCACCTTAAAAGTGTAACCCACGATTGGTGGTAATGTCCTCTACCGTCAGCGTCCATCCGCACCAAAGAATCTTTCAACCGCCACCCATGTGAACTAAATTTTTTTTAGCACTTTTTAATAAAAGTAAAAAAAAAAAAATTGCGCTCTCTTGTCCTTACTGTCTTTTTGTTTGGAATGCCAGCGTGACCATAGACAGAAAGTAGAGGAGTTAGAGGGACAATGGTATGGAGACCGTGGCATGATTAGACAAACTGAAGGCGTTATCATGTCTGTAGTATCAATTATGCAACAATATAGTGGAATCCAATAGCGTTTTATCGGCGCCATCGAATGATATACGTAATGGTGTACCAACTGAAAGCTGAGACCGTCAGCCTGTGGAAATTCGAATCAAAAAGCAAATGGCATCAAGAGTTTGCATCGCCAGTTAAACTGACACACCTATGGGTGGATATGAAGACTGGTTTGGGTCTGGGTAGTGGTTCCCGGCAAGAATGGGCGTGGCCATCCAGTTACTTCAATATCACGGTTCTAGGGTTACTGAATTAAGCCGTAGTAAAAACACAGCAAATTTGTTTTTATGCTTTTTTACTTTTCCTTCCCTATGGTGAGATGTGATGATGCATGAAGCATGACATGTTGATTGAGTAATAGTAAGGCATAAAGGAAGTTTATTTACCTGTATGAATGGCTAAAAAGTTCGTGATTCTAGAGATTATTCGAGATGACCCCGGAAAATCTGGCTGGGGCTGGCTCAGCTTTGGGCATTTCCAGCACTTACATCCATCAAGCTCAGGATGCTCAGCGTGAATGGCATCGGAGGATTGCTCATCTTTTGCAACAGGTTTCGAACTTTCTAACCTCTTCATCCGTCTTTCCATAGCTCTATCATGGCCCTTGGGACCCCCTTTCATGCAATTTATTTGTTCTGAGTGGTCAATCATTAACCAACCAATCAACAATACTAATCCTTGGGCTTGAAATTTAGTGCTGGGGCGAGTCCGGGAAAAAGTCGGACTCGAACGAGTCTTCTGATTTTTGGCCGGACTCGATTTTACTAGAGTCAGGTCAAGCAAAACCACTCGTCTTGCGAAATTTGCAGACAAGTAACAATACTTTATTTTGACGAGTCCGGCCATTTTCGAAATCGAGTAGAAGACTCAAGTACTCGTCCCAGGACTAGCTTGAACCATTCCTCAATCAAACAATCAAAGGGACAGAGATTACAGTTCTCATTTCTTGCGTCCACTCTTAAAAAAGTCCTAATGGTCCATATATTCTCATCATGTCCATACATGTTGATGTGGCCATGACAATGGATAGATGTGGCCCAAATATGCAGATATGTCTGATAGTACTGGAAGGATTTGTGTCGGAGAGTAGAACCTAAGAAAATGCATTTGGTCTTTTAGTCATGATTTTTGATGTCTGAAACGATGCAATAACCACACAAAAGCCATGATGGTAAAACAGAATGAGAAATATTCAAACTTTCAAAGTGTCCCTGACTTGTGAACACTTGAGAAAGGTGGAAAGTTTAGGTGAGAAGTAACGATGGGCTGAATCCAACCTTGAATCCAGAAAGTATCAACCTGGCAGGTGTCTTCAAAGGTCAAAGAGGGTTTGGGTTTTTGCAATCTCGCAGCTCATCTCTTTTGGCTGCTTATGAACTAGAGCTCTGCATCGGATCCGACATGGTCTCCGAATCCAATCCGAAGTAATTTTTTGTAATCCGAATCCGAAAATTTTTTCCGATCCGAATCGAAATCTGACTTCGAGATATATTTGCTTNCTCCGAATCCAATCCGAAGTAATTTTTTGTAATCCGAATCCGAAAATTTTTTCCGATCCGAATCGAAATCTGACTTCGAGATATATTTGCTTAATCCACGTATAATCCGAAACATTTTGCAAAACCTGATCCAAATCTGATTTTTTCACCCAATTGACAAAAAAGAGTTCATTGAACTTGAACTAAATGTGCCTTTTTGCCACTTAAACGTTTTAGAATGATGAGATTGAGTGGAATTGCCTTGGTCAAAATTTAATCTTCCTGTTGCAATAATTTCATTTTTTGTAACAATTGTCCCAATTATATGCTGCAATTGTAGTACTATTGAATATAATTCTGTTATCGAAATCGTGCAAAAGTTGTGCATTAACAGGCTTCATATGTTGCGATATTCTAATTTTCTTTTTCCTAATATTGAGTGTATGGACGAAATTTTGAGTTTCTTTATTGGTGTGGGATTGCCGCACAATTATAATGGCTTCTAAGATAGTAGGTCCATTCACAGATTTTAACTTTGATGATTTTTGCTTGTGAAAGTGACCATGCTCAAAATAGATTCACATTCATTTTATTCATCTTGCAATTTTGGACTTGGACCGGATCCGAACCCAATCCGAACGAAATGTTTAATCCGACCGAATCCGAATCCGAATTTTTTCCCCAATCCGAATCCGAATCCGAAAATTGTTGGTCGATCTAATCGGATCCAACTTTTCGGATCTGATCCACAACTCTATTATGAACACAACTTTTGACATTGACATTAGAGGAGTCAAAAATTTCGAAGCCAAAATGCGGCTTGAATTGCCAGAACAGAGTGCTGGTTTTATTAAATTGAGCTCTTGGATTGGCAGGATATTCGCATATCAACGTTAACTAGCATAAAAATCCACTTGGATTAATTAGTTTGGGATGATTTGGAAGGCCAAAACAGCTTGACCAACATTGGTCAAAAATTAGTTTCCCACTCTCATTGGCATTGAATACTTCTGAAGCCAAGATCGATGGATTTGACCTTTGTATTATCATGGAAACCTCATTCATTGATCCCGCATTTTCAGAGAAAGCTGCCCGAAATCGGCTGGAGCGATACCGATATCGAAACGCTTTTATTGGAATTGGCCCGCATGGATTCCAATAATTTCCCGGGTAATTGTGGCGTGGGCGAGCGCGAATCGCGAATACATTCCCGTAAGTGAGGATTGCTCTCATTGAAAATCTTTCATGCTCGTCCAAACTTTAGACATGTCTCTTTTTGACCGCCGAAGACCTGGTTATTCTCCAAGTGCTTAGATTCCATTTCGATTTTTAGATTTCCATTGTCACCTCCAGAATTTTTTCGATGACTATGCTGCAAGATTAGAATGATATATTTCAGAATTAGTTTACCGCCGTCACTTTGGCCTTGGACACGGTATCGGTCGATCCGGGGACTTGTGCGAGGTCCAGCCTAAAGCTGCGGGTTCGAGCACGCTTAATAAGTTGACCAACGCCCTCGTGCTCGATGTGATCCGCCAAATGGGCGTGCGATCTTGTCAAGACTGCTTTGTGGTGCCCATGGCCACGGGTATGGCCTTAACGTTATGTCTTTTGGCCTTAAGAAAGCTCCGTCCCCACGCCAAATACGTCCTTTGGTCGCGCATCGACCAGAAATCCTGCTTCAAAAGCATTCTATGCGCCGGGTTCACACCCGTGATCATCGAACTCGTGTCCAAAGGCGACCAGTTGGACACGAATTTGACGGAAATTGACCAAACTATCCTGAAGTTGGGCCCGGAGAGCATCGCCTGTATTCTGACCACGACCTCGTGTTTTGCTCCGAGAGCAGCCGATGATCTGGTGGGCGTGGCTAAGCTGGCTCAGAGTCATGATGTTCCGCAGCTAGTCAATAATGCCTATGGGATTCAGAGCTCGAAATGTATGCATTTGATCGAGGAAATGGGCAAAATCCAAAGCAATCACACCACCTTCGTCCAAAGTACGGACAAGAACTTTCTCGTTCCGGTGGGCGGGGCCATTGTTGCTGGCTTTGACAAAAGCTGGATCAAGCAGATCAGTCAAACGTATCCAGGTAAGTTACTCGTACATTGATATTGCCATCAAACGTGCGTACTTTCATAGTACTGGTGATTACTCATTGGTACCTCCCCTCCCCTTGATATCACCATCATAGGACGGGCCTCCTCCACCCCATCGACGGATTTGTTCATCACTCTCATGAGCTTGGGTATCCAAGGTTACAAGAAACTCGTCCAAGAAAGGAAATCACTCTTTCAAGAGCTTAGAACCAAATTACACCAAGTGGCCGAAAAACATGGTGAACGGCTCTTGGAAACCAAAGGGAATCCGATATCCATGGGTGAGCTATTGCAATCATTAGTTTTTTCAACGATGTGCAGGCATCGATTGTTTTGGTAAAAGGCCCGGTTCGGGTTGATTTGGAATTACTAACCAGTTTTACGCAACATTTTAGGCGTAATTGAGGGGACTAATTTGCACAAGTCATCAAACGACTATGGATTGCCACTCTTGTCAAACACTTCAAATATTATTCTCTAGGGAAACTGGTACTCGTTGAATTGAGGAATGTGTTTTGCGAATTGTGGAGTGTTATCCCAAAAGCTGACCATGGTATAAAATGCCATTAAGAAATTGTGCTCTCAAGTCTTTAAAGATGTTTTTGATGTCAGCAAATCCAGAAGAAACTCAGCTACCAATCTTTTTTTTTTTGTTTTGTTTTGTTTTTTGGTTTGGTTTTTCACGGGCTTTTCTAACCGCTACAGGGAATGTAATCCCCAGTACTATTAAAATGAAAGATTATAATTCGTCTATTTATTACCTTTCAAAACAGTTTCATGTCACTACACACACACACACCCAAGTGACACATGAGACAAAAAATCATTTGTCAGTAGCATTTTCAGGAGAAATTTTACTAGTAAATGCAAAGCGGCTACCTGGCTACTTGGCTACTTGGCTATTACAAGTTGATTCGTCCAGTTTTCTTAAAGAATGGCTTATAGTTACAATCCTTCTGTCTAAAAGAAGTAATTAATCATACAACCATGACTTGCCTAAAGATGTTTTGGCGTTACTTTTCTTAAAATTTAGATAACCAATGTTTCAGTGGTTTTGCCCCATCAAGACCTTACATCAATGGGTTTTTGCTTAAAAAAAAATCCTAAAAATTTGAAATTTTCATGTGAACATGTTGATTACGATTGATATTGCAGCTCGGCATAATTTTACAAAGTTTTTTCATTGTCAATTCCTCGCCTTGGGATAAAGATTACAAGTACAGCATTCCACATCATCCCTACCTACATTCAAGGACTAGCTTAGTCTGCCAACTCAAACTCGTTCGTAGACCAAATATCGTATAAAGATTGAAAGGTTGTAAATAGACAAATTATAACCTCTCATTTTAATAGTAGTGGGGATTAAATTCCCTGTTGTGGTAAAAAAAGCCTGCGAAGAAACAAACCCAAAATTCTATATCAGGGTACTTTGAAACTCTGCAAAAATTAACCTAAAGATAACCAATTTGTTGACTTAATTTCCATATATTTTTAGCCTGTATATATCAAATATTTATAGAAGTTCAGTATTTCACACCTAAAACTTTTAATGTAGTGGAAATGTAGTTCCTATTTCGAAAGAAGGAACCAATCCCTGAAAATGTCTACACATTATTTCTTTGCTCCTGCCCTGGTATAGTTTGACAAGAAAGTGTTCTAGCCTCATTGATATTTCACGTATTTTTTGGTGCATGCGCGTTGAATACAAACACTATCCTGTCTAAAATTGAGAGTCAAGAAAGTCCGTTTCTTGGAAGGGAGACCACAGTGGATATTGAATTAAAGTCATGAATACCCTTTCAATGGGCCCAAAAACTTTCAGGTCACACTGGATCATAAAGCAGGCCAATTAGATACATTGATGTGTCTTTCCAGCCGTAACCCTAAGCCGAGTTGTGGACCCGGATGGACAAGGCAAACAAGTCAGTGCGATAGGATCTATGCTTTTTACGCGCGGCGTTTCGGGCACTCGAGTGATCACGGGAAAAGATGAAAAATCAATCGAAGGACTACAATTTTCAGGTCATTGTTTGAGGCAATTCTAACTTGGTCCTTACCTAAACTCAATCGAAACATTATTGCAGCTTGGGGAAGTCATTGGAATGGGACTCAAACGCCGTATTTAACCGCAGCTGCGGCTATTGGGATGACCTCCAAAGATATCGATTTGTTCGTGAAGCGATTGGATAAGGTCTTGACTCACGTGATGGCCCCGAAGACACATGTAGCTAATAAAGCGTGTTGAACCCTTGTTGTTGGTTAATAAATGTTACCCACCAAAAAGAGGAGAGTGTCCGTTTTTTGAAAATATATTTCTCTGGTCATAAAGTCTTTAATCTTGATCACATTATGCTTGCATTAAACCCAAACCTGATATATCTGACCCGAGAACAAGAAAACAACCTCTTCCAATCACAGAATTCCAATCGTACGTCATTTGTTGTTCCCCGATTCTTCAGGCTAAATAAACTCGAGAGATTAAAACCAATTTTCTGACGTTGGGTCATTTCTAGTCAAAGTGCTGCTTGAATGGGTAAAAGTGCTCTTTTGCGTATTTGAATGAATGCGTCGGTTGCGGATTTATGTCACCGGGTTTTTGGGCCACGGCTCCAAGAAGTCTTTCTCAAGAATAGCGTCAATGATATCATTCGTGGGTTTCTCGGTGGACCACGTCTTTTCGCGGTTTCGGTGGGCCCTGTTTTTCTTGGTCTTGGTTTGCTGACGTGTGACATTTTCACAAATGGAGGCAAAAAAAGGACCCAAGTCCTCTAGGGAGCCAATGGAGGTCATAGTCAAAATGGGCTGACCCTCGGTCAATTTCACCGGATGGACCTTATCCTCAATCTGGAACAATCAACCCAAGGCTTCTTCAATGAACTCTTTCATACTAAAAACAAAGAGATGCTCACCTTGTGTAATAACAGTCTGGCCACCCGCACTACGTATGGCACGAAATCTTGATGTGGAAAGGCGGGATGGTGACCATTTGGTTTGTCGTTTTCCTCCCGTTTGGTGTCCTCCAAGTTGGGCGAGGACTCACTACTTTCACTCACAAAGGCCCATTTGTACATTTGAAATTGGGGGAGCGTTTGGGCTGGTAAGGCCAGTGCCAAGTCCAAAAGCTTGCACACGCCCAGAAACAAGGCCATCCAACCTGGACTATTATGTGCGGCTAACCCGCTTGCGCCCGCACTCATCACCCACGACGAATCCAAGGTGGACATCCGCTTCAGATGGGTGCTATACGTAAAAGAAAAATGACGATTAAGAGTTTTAAAGACAAATACATGTGATGGAAACACAAGTCACACAGAAGACCAAAAATATGTTTGGGGGGGATGACACACAAACACGTGGCTAAACTCCCACAGTCAGATATCAAAACGACTCCTAATACCATATATGTTAACGACAATACCTGTTGGCCTTTTGAGGATCGCTATTACAAAAGAGAGAGAGAGAGAAGGCGTTATGTAACTGTACAACCGGTTGAAACGGATTGGACTCTAGTACAAAAATGATTCTTAGCCCGCATAGGTGAAATCCTTTTTTTTGCTTAGACTCACCTCCATTCCTCTGAATCCGTGGAGAGTTCTTGTTCTAAATACGAAAAGATCTGAACCATCTCCGTGATGATGATGGGCCATAAAGATGTGACGTGTTGCGAGGACATGCGGACTAGTATGACTCGGAAACAAAGGAACACGGCACTTGGGAGGGCGGGGTTGTTGGAAATCGACCTCAAGCTATCGGCCAATCGTTCTGCAAAAGACGGCCAGCAATTGAAAATTTGATCATCTCAACATTAGTATTATAACGGTGTGTTTTGGGTACCTTGGATTTCGGGCATTTGCTTTTGATATTGATCCACTTCCGAGCAGAAAATGACGAAAGCCAATCGTCGCAAGAGTAGAGCTCGCTGTTCAACTTCTTGATCCTTGGTCGAAAACAAGTTCAAAGCTCCGGACTGAGATATGTTAGCCACTTTAGCTGGAAGGATTATGGGGTTTTAGTATTCTTAAGAAAAACAGTAAGCCTATTTTTGCATGCCTTACTCATGAGCTCTTTGAAGGTGGTTTTATCGTGAGTCATAAGGTTATCCACGGTCACACGCCAATGCTGCAGACTGGGTAAGTCCATTTGGAAGAAGGCCGGATCCAAAAGCAGATCCATGCCTTCCTTTTTCCAAGCCTTCCGGGTGTACTGATACTCTGACAGTTCGGCCAATAATCTTGAACACGCCCTAAAGCTCGTCACACTGCCCGTGGTGTGAGTCTTCAAATACGGGATCACATTCACCATCACGTTGTATAACAATGGAATGACTCGTTCCTTCTCCTCGGATTGATAGATAATGTCCAAAAGCGGAGCCAGGAGTTCCCCTAACAACGACAAGGCGGGCACAGCGTAGTGCGACTGGAGTTTTCGGTCCATCTCCTTCGAATCCGAATTGGTTTTCGTGCTGGAGTCGGTGAGATCCAAATCGGTTTGCTCGAAATCCACGAGTAGATCGTAGTTGACCTCCAGATTCCGTCTCAACCACGTGGTCTGTTCCAGACAGGCACCGCCAATTTGGGCACACGCCTCAATCAACTTCCCCGCGATCTCTTGGAGCTCTTTTTGCTCTTTTCGGTCGGACATATTCGGGGACCGATGAACGAACTGATTAAGAATGGCTAGGGCTAGAAAGATGGCCGGGGGAGCCAGAGCTAGACAATCTTTTAGTAATCCTGCCAGATTGGACCAAGACTCAAATATCTGTACGATGGAACATTGAGCCAGATAAGCGTAGAAGAATTGCAGCACGGACACTTCCACATTGATTTTGTGCCCGGTGACATTGGATGGATGTTTGAGGACTTGACGCACGGTTTGAATGACTGTGGCCACGGGCAAGGCTCGGATTGAACCAATGAGCTCCACAAGAACCTTTTGATCGTCATTACAAACGGGTAAAGGGTGCTTGACCATGCCTGGAGACCCATGAGACTTTCTCTCTTGCCAAGCCGTTCCAACTGCAGACATGAATGGAACAGGATGGTTTTGAGCCAAAGGAGAAATCATATCGAGCAGCCGAGTCTTGACCGTCTTAGGAGCTCCTATGAGCACACAAGAACTGTCCGATTTTGCCACAGAGGTGATGGCATTCCAGAGGATTCCGACCGTGTTCACCAGTCTGGGTAGGGTGGAGAGCAACACTTTTCGGGCAATCATCAAGGTGTCGGTAGAGGAGGAGTCGGTCAATGATTTAGAGGCCAATGATTTGGTGTCCGTGGTGGATAAAAAGACGTGCAGCAGGTTGGACAGAATCTCCACAGACTGATTGCCTTGAGCGATCCCCGTGTTGTTCGAATTCGTGGAGGAAGACGCTCCAGCACTCGTGAAAGTGGTCGAGATTTGGGAACTCGAATCTAGCAAGCAATGATGGTAGATCATGGTGAGGGCTTCCAATTGGGTCACGATGTAGTCTGCGGGGATTTGACCCAAGGAGTTCTTCAAGGAGCTATTCTTGTCACATTTATAAAAGTGCGACAATTGCTCCAGATTACGGCAGAGCTGGGCAGTGACCTCCAGCACATTTTGGGATAGAGATTTGCCCAGGAATGGCAGACACGAGGTGACAAGGGAGGTCCAATGCGAATGAAGATGACGCATCTTCTCTTGCCTCAGGGCACTCACAATGGAAAATAGGAACATGGGCTGATCAGGGATCACGTGATCGTTGTGATACCGGAGAATCGGGTTGGAGCTCGCGCCATGAACTGGCGTGGAACGCCCACTGGCATCCAAATCGTTGCCTAATACTGCGGTTCCTCGAATTTTATCTTTGTTCTGATGACCAATAGCTTGTTCCAACATAATCAGAGACAGTAAAAGCCGTAGCACCTGAACTTGAAAGGCTTCTGAATAGTTGGAAATCCGATCGCTCGTCACGCCATTGTTACTCCCTTGGGCGGTGGAGTAGATCTCATTGAATTTGAGAATGTCCTCCGTGAAGGCCAAGGTCTCTTCTTCTTCGGGTCGACGAGGATTGTCCCGCATATCGTTGATCCCAGCCAAAAGGGAGTGCAAAACCACTTTTTGGACCTTGCAGCGACCAAAGAGGTCCGATATGTAAGTGGCATAGGCCTTGCCATTATCTTGCACGACCAAAACGAGCTCGGAGACCAAAACGCTCAGGATATCGATGCTCATCAACTGAACCTCGCGATTGGTCTGGATCTCGTCATCACTTAACCTTACTTGACCCAGGTTCGGGTAGTAGCTCCTCAAATAATAGAGCAGAGTGGAAATCAGGACCTCAATCAAGGTGGAATTTCGATATGTGGTCATGTTTTCTGTGGATAGAGGTCCAACAAAATTCTTGCCAAAAACGGATTTCCGATGTCGGGCGAGCAGCATCTGGATTTGATTATTCCTCGTGGAGGAGGTGGAACTCAAATTGGTCGAGGACAGAGTGCAAATGGCTAATCGAGGGTTGGTCATGATTATGTTCTTGATGCAACCCATGGTGTAAAGAATCTGTCTGGAATCGCAGACCTGACAGTACAACAACAGGTGGGAATGTAGAGGGTGAATGGCCAAGTTCTTGGATCCCGCGCTCGAATAACTCGAGCTGTCCAACTGCTCTTTGCTGGGATCATTCTCAGAACAGATTGTTGGTTGCTCGCTTTCCGTGTCGGAATCATTGATTCGGGTCGAAGTGGGCGAACTGGGGGCTGAAAAGGCCGAAATGCTGGATGGTAGATCACTGGTGATACTGGGCGTGGCCGGACCTGGTCCATAGCCCCGCGTGAAGTACGAATAGTCCTCCACTTCTGGCGGAACAAGGGCGAAAGGATTCACATTCAGCGAAAACGAGGTCAGCTCGGCCGGCTGGGCCATGTCCAAGCCCGAGTTGATCTGTTTTTTCCGCTTATTGGGCGACAACTTGTGACTCTTCTTGCTCTTGTAGAACTTGGTGAGCGCGAATATCTTCTTGGCCTTGTCCGTACGGTCCTTTTGCGAGCTGGAATCCGCAGACACGTGGTAGACCACTTCCTTGTTGCTCGAGCTGATGGCATAAATGCGATGGCTTCCACTAGTGGGCGTGTGATTGTTCGCGGGAACCCGGTTCTCATCAGAGATGGATCGCTCAAACTCGGGTTTCACTCCGTCTGTGGTGTCAACGGTGTCCAAATGCTCGATTTTGGCGTGAAGCACACTCACTCGAGCGGTGGACGGGTCCAATAGAGTGAGGAACAAAGGTTCCATTAGTCGAGCAATGTCACCTCTCGCCAAAGCGTGGACTAACCAGCTCTGAGAGAGGGCCTTCAGTGGTCCCGAACTCAGATTGAGGTTATCCAACATTTTGAGGAGACACACGTCGAAGGTCTTGGTGTTCCGCGAGTTGCCTTTGGCCTCGATATCGCGACTCAGATGCCAAAGGAGCGTGAATCTTTGGTAGGCATCGACAGTCGAGCTCGTTTCCGAGATCCTGGGACCGTACCCAAGGGAGCGAGCCAAAATACGTTCCACCATTTGTGGAATCGGAGCCAGATTATGAAGCTGATGGAGCAGGGTCACGCATCTTTGATGATGAACGGGCTCCATGGAACCCAAGCCTTCCCACAGTTTGAGAGCGATGATTTGGCTCACGAAAGTCTGTTTCATGATGCAATGATAATGGGCCTCCTTGACCAATGGCATCATGACAATCAAGACATTGTTGGGCTGTTTCTTCTTGGCCGTTTTGGAGACAGTCAATGAGGATTGGAGGAGTCCGATCATCTCAAGGAGGGCATTGACGCAATTCAATTGCAAAACTGCTTGGTTGGAATCGAGCAAGCATGCACAAATCAAGAGGTGCTTGAGCCAATCTGGAATGTGGTCAATTGAACAACCTGAAAACAAAATCAAAGGACAATGAATTTGGACTGTGGCTTTCGAGATCTCTTTTTCAGACCGTGGACCTCGGGGAGCTTCAAAGCTTAGAACGGCATTTTCACTCCGTTGCATTCTTTGACAAAATTAATGAATTGCAATACGCAAAAACCTCTTAAACATTGTACATATGGCAGAAATGTTTCTCATATATATTGACCAACCGCTTAAAATGCAACGAATGTGAATTACCACAGATGTACGGCGTCCCTCAGCGTTTAGACCCCCTAATAACCTGGACCTATCTATCTATGTGGATCTATTATCTACTTAAGGGAGCCAACTAGCTGAAATCGCTGAAATCGTTGGGAACTCCTATCCTGCTTGAAACGATCGACTCGCAGTCATTACCGCAGTTCGTTTAACATGCAAGTACGTCAGGAAGAAAAAGCGATCTATCTACTCTCGACCATGTGCCACACTTGTGTACATAAAACAGTGTTGACTCAATGACTCACCATACATGGCCTCGACCTTGTTGTCGGCCTCTACACTATGTCTTTGGCCTTGCCTGATCACAGTCGGGATAGAGGAGAGGTCCACAAGAATCTGACAAGACACGGCCAAGGCCTCTTCGTAATGCCCCAGATGATCCCTCAAGGGCAAGTTCAAAGTATGCAATTTTTTCAAGACATTCTCCTCCTCGAGCTCATGGGTCGATGATCGTCGGAACTCCTTATCCTCCAGCATGTTTTCCAGGTATTTGGTTCGCTCCTCAAAGGTGTCATTGGGTCTTCGCATGAGACGGAACAGCGTTTCCATCACGTCAAAGCCCGAGCCAAAGATCTTGGTCTCCATCAACTTGACAAAGAAGTCTTGGAACCCCAAGCTGCAATGAGCCATGAGCACATCATGTGCTTGCATCACCTTGGTTGAGTGATTGGTCGAAACTGAGCTGGACTTCTTCCTCAAATGAGGCTTGGGTTCGATCGTCTCGGCGGAATAATCCTCTGAAGATCGGCTCACTGGACTAGTTTTAGGATCAGAGCCAATGTTGGAGTGCGATGGCGTGGTCTCCAATGACTCAACGGCCTCTTTCCCGAGTTCAGTGGGTGTGGCAGCATCTCTGGGCTCGCTTTCAATCTCGCCAGAAGAGTCAGATGAGTCGTGATCGTCCTTGGCGATCTTGCTCCAGATCTCACTCGCCTGTTCAGCGTCCTTGTCGGCTTCCAGGCCAATATCGTCCTGATCTTCCTCGAAATCCTCATCCCGATGTTCCTGAGCATCCCAGGCATTCCAAGCAGGTTGAATTTTGGAAAGAATCCTCTTGGTTAGATGCAAGGTTTTCGTGATTTCACTCGCATTTAAATGATCGCAACGCTCTTGCATGACGCTCATGATCTTGTGGAAGAGATCGGGTAAGTGCTCGGAATGGGTTTCCACGTAGGTCTCAATGGACACGATATCCAGCAGAAATTCAATGACTGAGCACATTTCAAGCACCGTGGCCTCTTCGCAACCGATTTGATTCACATCTTCGGTGAACGAGTCGCCTATGTGGTATCGATTATGACAGGCTTTCTTGAACTGCTCGCCGCAAAAGTCCCAGATGTAGAAGGACTCAAAGGATCCGAACAGGAGATTGGCACTTTTGATCAGCTCTTGACGGTTCTTCTTGTCTTCTTGATCGCGATTGTTTCCCTGATTCACTCGGACTACTTTTCTCCCAACGGAGTGGTCTTCTCTCACCTTGTCCGGATCGATCTTGTAAGCGTGATAGAGCGCTCGAAACACGTCCAAGATCAAGTCGTCAATCACCAGGGGACCGATCTCGGGTTTTTCCAACAGGGTCAGAAACAACCGATACGGTTTGAGATCAGGATTCTGTTTGGATTCCAAACTCTTACTCAAGATGGCTCTTAAGGATGCCACCAAGAACTGCTTGGAGTAGAACTCAAAGTACGGCGAGGATTCGCCCGAATCCGTACTGGCCATACTCGAGACACTTTCGTTCCTCACATGGGTCTTCTTAAAGTTCGAGTTGCCATCACTCGGCATCGGACAATCCGCACCTAGAAGCCAATTGAACAGACGCCGATTCAGAGACATATCTCGACGTAATAACACCGAACACGCCGCCGTCACAATAGAGATCATCGAGTCTTCCTTCAAGAAGGTTTCATGCAACGGGAACGTGGAAATGAGCAGGTCCAAGGCGTTCCGTTGTACGAGGACACTGGAATCTTGCACTGCACTACACACAGAGAGCACCATCACGTCCAGATCATGCCCGAGCAAGTATTTTTGCTCCGTGATGGACTTCTTCCGATCGATATGCGTGAGAACAAAGGAGATGGCGGGCAATCGGATCAATTGATTGGACGCAATGCACTCCCAGATGGATTCATAGAACACGGGTGGATCCACGGCTTCACACACGGACTCGAGCAACTTGCTAGTCCGATCGAAATGATCGGAGCCCTCCTCCAATCCGGGCAAGACTCCGCTGAGGAAACCATTCAAAGCGGGACGCAAACGTTCGCCCAGGGGAACGAAATGCGTCTCGTAGACGGTCAATAGTGTGGGACGAACATGCATGGCCGCATGGGCAAAAAGCGGGAACAAGCCCGCACTGTACACAAATAACTCTTGGGCCAACCTGAAAGACATAAATGTAGAAAAATCATTTTTTCGGGTATCCAACCCTAAACTTGACCGACATATTGACGCAGAGTGAGATTCACTCCCAAGAATCGCGTCCAATTCTGGAGACTGAACAGACGTGATAAGGACAAGAAAAAACGAGTTTCCCCTCGAAATCCAGACGCCGAAGCCACTGAACTCTTAATCGTAAAAACAGGGGGGGGGGCGTCGCATTTCGCATTTCACATTTCCACGATCGGAAGCCCTCAGTCATGGCGAATGCCAATCGGATGGAAAAAGGATATTGCATAAGAACGCGACTTTTGAGCGAGCAAGTTGGACATCGTGCATTGGAAAGGTGTTCTTGGGCTTTGCGTTCTATTGAAAGGACTAAGCGGGCACAATCTTAAGGCACAATAACGCGATATTGACTGGGGAGTCGGTGCACATGTTGACAGAATGTCAAACGAAAATCCCACACTAGCTACATTCACCATCGAATGGGAGTCAATTCAAAGGTGTATTCATTCCGTTTAAATGGACTCTTATAAGATAGCTTAAATCACATCTTGAGAATTTCAAACCGAATCTACCTTGGCTTTAAGGTCGAAAATGCTGGATAAGAAATTCTTTGGGACTCTATTTACCATACCTACCAGAACAAGACAGCTCCCCAACACACGATTATCAAAAAGTTATGGTGGAAAACTGCGGCGCCTTACTTCCTCGGACACCGATCCTATTGCACTCAAATAGGAAAAATGTTCATTTTTAAACCCCTACCATCCTACCATATCACTGGTAACTTGTAACCATTCAAAAATGTCATCCCCCCCCCCTCAAATTGACTGATTAAAACATTCATGCCGGATCCCTCGGAGCTTGACCCTCCATCGGACATTGGCATCCAGCTTTTGTCCGATGACGATGAGCGTTCCCAATGGCCATCTGCCCCTCTGGACCGTCTTTGACTGACTGACTGACTGACTGCCTGACTTACCGATTGGTGCCCATGCACTTGAAGATGATATCGTAGGTGTCGAGGGCCTTGAGATGGACACCCGAGGGCAAGGCGGGATGCATGCACTGGGCCAATCGCTTGGAGATGACCAAACGACGCGGAATGATAGGAAACTTCATGTGCGAGATCAACACCTTGTTGAGCTTGCCCAAGGCCGCGATCAGGTCGGCCCATTCCGTGGTGTACTCGAACGACTTGAGCGCCTTGTCCACCAACGACATGAAACTAGAAGCGAACCCCAAATCGAGATGATAGAGATGTCTGTGCCCTCTCTAGCTGGCCGTGAGTACACACATATACCTATACATACCTGCGATATTTACTATCGCCCATGAGCTCGTATTCCTCCATGACGATCGAGCTCATGGTGACAAGGAGTTGGACAATCCAATCGCTGGCAGGCTCATCCACATCAATCTACCACTGACAGGGATCGGCAATGCTCCAATAGTAGGTAAGGATGGGCCAAGTTGCCCCTCAAATCCCCGATGCTGAGCCACGGGGAACGGGGAACGGCGAACGACACTCGATATCCAATGGAACAGATGACTCAATGACACTCACTCACTCACTCAGCTCAGGAAGGGCGATTTTCTATGACGACGAACAACCACTGACTGACTGACGGTCTGACGGTCTCAATGAATCCCAACTCAGATGAAAGAGGAGACCCAAGGGTGACGATCACCAACTACAAGGGTGGAAAGGGGTCGGGATTATTCGCTAATCACTAGGCTCCCACAAAATATGTTGGATTTTTGGGCCCCAATATGTCATTTTTGTGTTGCTTAAACAGCCCACCAAATATGTTGATTTTATGTTGACCAAAAACGTTTCGGTTTGTTTTTCGTCCCGTTTACTTTTTCGAGCATATAAACTAGGGCCGGCCAAAACTTGCAGATAAGTGTGGTCTTTATTGGCATCAAATTTGCATTTAAAATCAAACAAAGTTACACAAACATTTGACACATTATTTGACACAACAAATTAAATCTTCTTTATCACAATACTTGACATTATGACACTTTATGAGTGATTCAGGTTTTATGGTACAGTATACAGTATATATTTGAGAGTCTAGTGCTATTGCTTAGGGCACTTTGACTCACTCAATGATTAGGTTGGTGTTCTATTTTATCCACAACCGAATAAAGTCCTATTTTCTCAAAAGTCATCTGTCTCTTTGTTACCTATCATCACAGGAAGAAAAGAAAAAAAAATGAAAATGGACAATAATGTGGGTTTTTTTGGCCCTAAAATAAGTGAAAAATATTATTTTTGCAAAATCATTTTTGGTCTGACTCTACTTCTCACCTTAAGGCTGGGCAAGTGAAGGAAAGGCAGTAAGTTAAGATACATGGCATCATGGTTTCGGATGCTGGGCCCAGACAAACCTTCTAAAAGAGTGGCACCTAGCGACAACTAAATATTCAATAATCCAGTGAATTGTTGTGACGACATGCCATAAGATGTCATTTTGGTAATGAGTTAGCTTCTTACTCTTTTTAGATTCAAGATAATTCATTTGATTGTTGAAACACAGATTGGATCACTATGTGAGGTGGATGTGATACTTGGCGATGCTCTCGCTCTACAAAATTACCAAAGTATTGCTTCATTTTCCCCCTAAAGTTCCTTTTCTTAACAAGCCTAAAATACATTGAAAATCTAAACAAAATGAAAGAAAAGCGTAATCGTGAAAAAGAAAGTGTGATTCAAACCGACGAAAAGAAGTGCTGGCAGCACTTCATGGTATTGATTCCCTCTACATCTTAAAGGAGACCGCAACAACCATGATTAATTCATAAGCAAACGCTTTTCCAAAACACACTGACAGTCACCTTAAAAAAACGACGACGAAGGTAGAATTGAAACGTCAAAGGCGAAAATTTGATCCAAATTTTAAAGGGCAGAGATAATTTCATGTACCATTACAACATCAGAGGAGCAGTTCAAGTGTACACGGCGGTCAGATATGAACATTAGATTACTGAGACAGTACAATGGGGGCTTCAGATTTTTAACATGGCCAACACTTTTCTCCAGTTAGAGGTGACTAGCCGATGAAGAGATAACTTTTACATGTCTAACGTAGATCTCTGAAAAAAGATAAAGAAAATCGCCAAATACGTGACAAGAAGGATAATGAAATTCTTAGGTTCAATTGATTTGTTGATATGGTCATATTATATATGATTTTTCATGGGCAAATATTCAATAAAAGAAAATATTGGTTCAAATGAATGCTGTTTTGGGAACAAACAGTAGTGTAAAGGCCCTTCCTTGCGACGTCCGACTGCCTAAACAAAACGGAAAGATTGGATGGATTGGATTGGATTGAAGAATGGATTGCTAAGTAAACCAATCGTGACATGCCATGAAAGCAATATCTTTTCCGGACATTATGTGACCCGGGTCACTAATTATGCATAAGATTTTGATACTATGAGCCAAGAACAACACAAACGCATTATAACTCAATAAATAGAAATCGACCCAAATCGGTCCTGTATTTGCCAGAGGCTGACTCACAAAGCGCCCTCTGAAGTGCAGAACGTAAACCATATTTCGTGCAGCGTCAGGCGTCTATTAGCCAACAGGCAAATGGCATCAACAAAATTTGTTTAACAACCGGAAAGACCTCCATTAAAGCAGCTTTAATCGGACATGCTCGCTTAGACATAATTAATATTCCAATCCTCCATGGATTCCATTCATGTCTAACTAGACAGTGACATCCGTTTGATATCATTTGGTTCTCATACAAGGCATTCTCATCTATTTATAAGATGTTTTAGATTCAAAATTCCTAAAACACATTCATCGTTGGTTTAGGTGTGACATTCATTGTCGAGAAACCCAATAGTATTATGCAATCACAAATACCCCGAGCTTGAACTTTGAACCGTCTAGTTTCAACGTCTGGATATCTGAGTATATAATCAAAGCAATAAGAAAGGGAGGGGTCAAAGAATCGTAAACATGCTATCGAGATAGTGATCCTGTCATCTAGAAATCGCTTCATCTCGGACTTTCAATTTCGTCACCCTAGATTTCAGCCTCACCTAAAAATCTACTCATGATCAGTGCTGCCAATGAGTCATATCACCCGTCAGATTCGATGACATGGCCAACTCAGACATCAATGCAATCCGGGATACGGATGGGCTCAAACATGAACTTGTGATTGGCAATTTCATTAGAAAACTTGATGGCCACCACAAATGGAGTTTATGCTTCTTTCAACGGACTCCCATCGAAATGGAAACCCAACCCAATTGCCGGTCATTTGATCTGATAGCCCTCTGCTCGGTACTGTTGTGTGTAATACGTTTTCTGTCGAGGTCATCAGGACTCAACATTTAAAATATAAATGTGATTCGTGGAAATATACTACTCTCCATTTCTAGTGAGGGCCAGCTTATTTTCTTGCGTGAACTGGGAGCCATGAAATGCCGAGAAGCCTGAAAGGCAACCGAGTTTCGGTCCGTGGCCATTGGGGATCCTTTCGATACGAGCCAAACTTAGATCCATAAAAACCCATTTTCTTTCAAGAAAATGCGAGCGTCCATCATCTCGACTAGTTTCAATATTCATCAATTCAAAAGGTATTTTTGGCCAATGAAAACCGCTCAAATGCGTCCCTCTTAACTTGGCATCTAAACTGACCGAATCTGACCTTTATCTTGCACTACCACTCAGCCTAACTGATGGCCGAGCCCTCTGATCAATCAGTCTCTCTCATGCCTCTCATCCCTCAGTTTAGATAGAACAACCTCCGTTGGGTCAGTGTCAGTGTCCAATTGGAGCCCATCGATCCCCTGGGCCTAGCTTGAGTGTTGAGTGGACTCAGTCGATTCCGGTGGGTGGCATCATGGCTTTGATGGGGGAGTTGGGCACGCTGTTGAGCACGGAGTTGCCGGAGGGTCGCCAGAACCTCCTGGACAGCTTCACGAACCTGCTGCGCGTGGCTGAGTACTGCGAGAACAACTACGTGCAAGCCGAGAACAAACGCGTGGCCTTGGAGGAGACCAAAGGCTACACCACGCAATCGCTGGCCTCGGTGGCCTACCAGATCAACACCCTGGCCTACAACTTCCTGCAGATGCTGGATTTGCAAAATGCCGCTCTCAACGAGATGGAAAGCCAAGTGAATCACATCACGCAAACCGTGAATATTCACAAGGAGAAAGTGGCTCGACGAGAAATCGGCATCCTCACCGCCAACAAATCCTCCAACAGGTCAGAGCCGGGTCACACCTTGTATAGGCCAGCTGACCAGCACAAATCAGGCCTCAGGGCCGCAGAAGGGCGGGCCATGGCGAGCCATGTCATGAGGAGGGTTCCTCCCAAGAGAGAGGATGGATAGAAGATGTTGGGGGATTCTCAGCTCTTGATTGATGAGAGTGTCAAGACTGGAGGAGATATTTGACCTCTAGCGAACGAGCTGGATTGAGGATTTAGGATTTAGCCCGCTTTTAGGATCCGTGGGGTCCTTGATAATTGTGGCATAGGTTTAGGGCATTCAGCCAGAAGTGGATCAATTGTCTCAAGGTCTTACTAGTGGTTTTGAAATGTCATTGAAGTTACCGCATCAAATCCAGGCCTTTTACGACTAGTCGGCTGCCATCGCTGAATAGTGGAAAATCGCAACAGTATCACAACCAGAATGGAGAATAGTGTACCACCAAAAAAAAAATCCACAAAAACGGGAAATTTGATCCTACACATAAGCCTCTATGCCATACATGACTTCCACCTTTCAAGTCTGAATGTGCTAGTAGAAGTCGTTAATTAGCTAGAAATATAGATTTGAGTTGCTAGAATTTTGCCAGACCCAGCACACTCACTTTCAAAAATGTTCTTTGAACCCACAAGATGAAATGGGGGCGAAAATATCATTTGAATTTACAGGCTAACCTATGTACCATCCAGAATAAGCGGAAACTTTAATAGTCAAAAACCGGCACTGAATGCTCTTATGGGCAATTTGATCAGCCGCCAGGGCCCTGCGAAAGCCATGGTTCGACACGATTGCCCTCATCTCATCATAATCCACTCTGTTTTCAGGCAATACAAGATCATTGCGCCCGCTAACCCTGAAAGAACGGCCAAATACGTTCGAAAGCCGATTGATTATTCCATTTTGGACGACGTTGGTCATGGGGTCAAGAGTGTGCAACAACAGCAGGTCACGCCCCGCCAACATCGGCCTTCTACCGCCAGCCAATACGCCCCCGGCGGGGTCATGCTTATGCGGGAGAATTCTAGCTCGGCCAATTCAGCCTACGGTAGCTTGGGCAACTTGTCAGGCGGTAGCGTACCGGGAGCCATGGTGGGCGGACCGGGACCCGCTCCCACTACCAAGCCGCCTACGCCCCCGCAGGCTAATCGGGGCAATCCCTACGGGACGTTGAACCGCTCCAAGGAATATCGAACCCCGCCTGTGGTGGCACCACCCCAGGTGCCCTCCAATTATGCACCCAATTACCCCAATCAGCAATACCGGACCTTGCCGCATCCCCAGGTACAAATGGTTCATCCCGTGCAACAGGATCATGAAAATCGATATTCGCGGAATATAACCACGATGCCCCGCTTGAGCTCAAACTCGATGCGGTCCACGGGCAGTCACAGTAGCTCGGGCGGGGAATATGGTCGTATGGGTGGAACACTGGGCCGTCAATATGGACGTGGTAACACGCCACCCACGGCTGCCGCTAGTAGACCTGTCTCATCGGGCCAGTATGGCATTCCCATGAGTCGGCCCACCCAAAGACCACCCTCTCCACCTCTACCACCCCCACCCATGGGATCTGGTAACAACGGCATGTCACCCTCTGTGGCTCAACAGCAGCAAAATTACAATCCCGTGTATGGCCGACTTAATTCGAGTGGAGCGGAATCGAGCACTTCGGGCATCTACTCGCGTCAATCAAGCTTGGCCAATGACCAAAATTCATCGATTTATAGCTCCCGAAAGAGCTCCATGAGCTCAGTTCAACAACAGCAGCTACAACTTCAAATGCAGCAACAACAGAAACAAATGCAGCTAGCTCGCCAAACGAGTCAAATGGCCGCCGCTGCGGCTGCCGTGGCCACAAGGCAGCTCTCAAGGCAATCCTCGCATACTTCGAGCGTTTTGCCCGTGGATAGCAACTTGCCCGGATGGGTACCCAAGAGTTATTTGGAGAAAGTGTTGGCCATCTATGACTACAATGCCGACAAAGAGGATGAGCTGAGCTTCCAAGAAGGATCCGTGATCTACGTGCTAAAGAAAAATGACGATGGATGGTGGGAAGGCGTCATGGACGGAGTCACCGGTTTGTTTCCGGGCAACTACGTGGAGGCTAATCTGTAAATTTCTCGTTATGCTTGAATCACTATATTATTAACGTACATAATTCTCCTTTCCAAATAATATGGACCCAACCCTCTTCCATGGACTAGAATAGACACTTGCTTTTGTTTGCAATATTGATACGATATGTAGTAGCCTTCAATCACAAGAAAGAGCGAAATAAAGATCATTGAATCCAACATGTATTTGAGGATGGCTTGACGTCTTCACAACAATGAAAAGCAACAGTTCACAAGATTTAGAAACAAGCTGAATGAATCTCGGACTCTAGGTTGACGCCTTCGTTGTTAGGACTTTTAAAGCAACAAGAGAGTGGAGGTGTTTTTTCTATAAAAGGATGAGCGTAAAATCGGTAAAATCGTCCTGCATTAACGCGTTGCTCGCCGGACCACTTCGGCATCCGAAGAGTCAACACTCAATTCAATTTCTTATTGATAGCTAATAGTGCTATAATACTTGATGCAAGTCTAAAAAACAACTGCACTAATATTTCATCCGGATCCAAACCAACAGACCTGGCTGTGACTATGAAGTGTTCATAACGGACCTGCGCCAAGCAAGACGCATACAACCACAGTATCAATGGCCAGTTGATACGAACAAAGCCATAACATGAAGAATCAAGAATGAAATAAAGAATGGACATGTTTGCAGGACGCAATGGGTGGGCGAGATCTCCTCATTGGCTATTTCAATCGTTGTGTGACATTGGCTAAGGCCACGCCAAAGGCCTGAATTGCAGTGAATGGATACTGGAAATCCAATGTGTAAGCATTCGTGTCGATCCTTCCGAATTGCATCACCTTGAATAGAGCAATTAGAATCATGAGCATTGAAATGTCGATGTTGTTTTTGGATAAGGAAAGAACATGGCTACCTGCGTGTCTTTGTATTCAATCTGGAAATTTTTGGCGGACTCCAGGGTGACTCGGCCTCCAAAATCCAATTGGTAAACTTGACTGGTATCGTTCCACATGGGAGATTTGTTCCGCAACACGAGCTTTCGACGCTTTCTCACTTTCACGGGGGGTGGGGCGCTCAAGTTGCGCAAATAATCTCGACGGGAGGACAGGGAAAGATTGGGCGACCGCAAGGCCAATCCACGGCGGGACAAAAATGGACTGAGAAATTGTGGCGTTGAACTTGGCGTCGGATTGAGATTGGACGTGGAATTCTTGCGACTAGGACGAATGGATCCGGGTGGTTCTGGCTGGTTAATTCGCTTCAACTGAAACAAATGCAACAGTTTGTTATTGAAAATTCATCTTCACAGTTGATAACTTGGTTTTAGCATTAAGAAAACGTGATTGGACATTGGCTCTATCTATGGCTTCTGAGTATCGTTGTTTCTAGTCAATGAATCACGCTTTGAATTAGTAATATGGCCTATCCTAAAAATTAGAATTGGTTCTGAATCGTATTCATGTAACTGTCCCTTGTTTCATTGGATAATATTCATTTTGTAAACTAGTGCCCTTAAACAGTAAGACGAAAACGTACTGTGGGATTGATTACCTTATCCTTCAATTTTTGCTTCTGGAACGTCTCCAGATTACGGAATTCTTCCCCATTGTTGGCACACTCGGGAGGTTGGTTTTGATGCGAACTTCGCGGTCCTGCACAATCAACAAGATCCTCCTCAGAGGAATCAGTTTGAGGGTGGGGAATCTTTTTCCGTCGGAGCAATGGGGAATTCAAAAGGGCTCTGAAAAGAAAGATCCCTCCAGTTTTGGCATATCCCTCGAGTTATTGAGCGGAGTCCCCTCCTTCCCTTCTTTTCCTTTTGCCGAACCTTTGAAACGGCAATCTAATTTTCTTACCTGACAGGCGAAAACGATCTGTTCCTAGCTTTCCTCATCTGTAAAGGAGTATTGGGACTGCTTTGAGTTCCGTTTTGAACAACGGTAGCTACTTGTTCGTCTTCACGGCCTCGACTTAAGCCTCTTGACCAGAGATTAGACGTTCTAAATCTCTTGGACTTGGTCGTCGTCTTGGGAGGGTCTTCGCTCAAATGCAACGTTATGTCCACAGAGGAATCTCGCCTAGTGGTCGAGGTTTCTTGAGGGGATTCTTTGGATTTGGATCGGCTTCGAAATCTTGAAGATGCAAGCAATATGCCTCGAGCTTTTTCCAAGATATTCCTGACCCCGTCAAATCTTCTTGGTTCTCTGGACTGTCTGGCACTCGGGATGTTCTCCTTGATTTGTTCCAAACCCAAGGAAGCACCATTGTGGGCAGCCTTCTCTGAGAAATCCGCCTTGGGAAGCACGACGGGATCCTCAACTTGGACTTGAATATTATCCTCGGTGTCGGAAGAATCCAGTAAGTTGGCCTTAGTTTTGGAAGGTACGTCAAAGATCTCTTTGTTTAGATCAGCATCGTTAATCGCCATCGCGATGGCATCGCAGTTCTGACAAGATTTGGTCTCACTCCGACCCCTGCAATTCTTGGCGTATATGCTTTGACGCTTGACCTCGATCCTCTTCTTATCTGCCTCCGATGCCAATCTCTTCTTCCTACGTCTTCTTACAACTTTTTGACCGTTGACAATGGTCACCTTGGGGTATTCTTCATCATCACAACTTGCACTTTTGCCAATCTTGTCGAGGCTGACCTTGGACTTGGGTTTCTTGTCCCCAAGCAAGATTAACCTCTTACTAAGATCTTGATGGCCTAGGAGATCACTTGGAACGCCTAGTAAGTCTACAATCATATCCAATTCATTAGCTGAATTGCTATGCCAAGGGTTTGTCGGAGTCAGATCTGCCAAATTCAACGACTTGGCCATGACCTGGTCTACAGTGGCCATGTCGGTCTCCCTCGTAATCTCATCAGCTTTGGCAGCCCACCGACGAGGTGAGCCTTTGGAAGAGTGAGGACTACCAGATCCCACAGAATCACGTCGACTCAAAGCGAACTTGGCCTCACTCAAGTAATTATCACAGCTCACAGACATTCGAAGTAGCCTTTTCGAGGGTGAAGATGTCGGGCTACCAAGATTTCCCAATGCCATCGACATGGCTTGACCAGTTGCGTTGGAAGTAGAAGGAACGGGTTCCATCGAGTCATGAATGTCCTCCAGGATGGCATCACTCTGGCTCAAAGGAATGCCTTCCACTTTGGCAAGAACTTGGCCCACAACAGTCTTCACTGGGCTCTTTCGTAGTTTACGATTGGTTACGTTTCTCTGCACCTTGATGGGTTGGGTGTGATCGTCAGTCTCTTCCTTGAGAATTGCCTCGCAAATGGTGGACTCATTATTGGCACAAGGGGTTGCTGCGGCACTCATGTTCCTTGGTGTTAGGCAAAACGAGAGCCGAGTTGGAAGAGGGGCAATTGGAGCAATATTCATATTGGAAAGACCAGTGGAGTCTGAATCAAGATCGTGGGTCGAGCTCTCCGAGCTCTTGTTAGCGTTTGCCTTGACAGCTCTGAGAATATCGTCTTTCATCACTACACCTAAAGCGAATGAAAAGCAAGTAAAAAGATGGAAACGAGAGCAAATTTGATTGGTGACCTTTCAATTACCTTGGTCAAATTCGCTGTCTTCCAGATCGGACTCTTCATTCTCGTCGTCATCGAGATTGAACGCCGATCCGAAGGGATCCCGGTGGTCGTCCAGTAGGTCTATGATCTCTAATCTCATCTGTCTTGGTTGGAGATGCAATAAGCTGGCTTTATAAGTCACTTCGCCCAAGGACAAAGGGAGCAGATGGAAATTGCCCGAGGTAATTTGGAACTTAGTACCCCAGAAATTAGACGTGACCTCAGCCAGCCTCTCGTCCTCGGGCAACAGGTTCACACATTCAGTATTCTCGATCAAACTGTTCCGCTCGGAACTTCCCGTTCTTCGTCGGCTTTGAACGGAGGAGCCTTGGGGCAATCTTCGTTGCTGCCTTCGTCTATTTCTTGGACTTCCCTGATTATTACCAAGTCTCGCAGCTCCACTTCCCACGGCAGAGCTTTGTCCTCGCAATGACAAGGCATCCCCGTCAAATTCCACCTCATTGGGATCGGATAATGAAATTCCTCGTCGAGTGAAATGGTTGGCAGGCATGTACGTCCATACTTGGGCATTTTCCTCTGAAACGTACGAAAACAACGGTGGAGGTTTTTTTATCCCCTTTATTCTAATTTGGTTCCTTCTCACGCCTTGGAAGAAAGGGCGACTGTCTATGCAAATTAGGCATAAAAGACTCACCTGACATGGCGGGATCATAAATAACGAAGTCAGGCCGCAGCTTACTGACTTTCTTTCCCTTGAGCAAAGGTAGGAACCCTCCAAGATGTTCCAGATACAGCGTATAGGAACTTCCCACATTCTCGTCGCCTCCATGACGAACCATCGTGCAATACAATCGCACATTTTCGGGATGTGGTCGGATTGCAAAATCCCGAAGATTTTGAGGGTTTGGAACACTGGACTGTAAAATGAGGGGACCACTGAGTTTTGTTCCCGCCAAAAATGCCCCACCATAAAGGGCAAAAAAAGGGGCTCGGTCCGAAAGGAGGAAAAAGTCAAAGTCGACCATTTTTAGTTTTCGGGGTGGTCGTTCTACGGTCATAAACTGGTTGCCTACATTGGTTGAAGAGTTGTTCCGTTTCTTCAGAGTTCCAGCTAGTTTCCAGTATAGGTTGTAATCGACCACTCACTGTGCCCGTCCAACCGAGGCAATTGTTTGCAAAACTCATTTTGTCAAAGTCTGCTTATTATTTGCCCAAAGATATGTCTATATTCTTAACGTCACCGTGAAGTAAAATTAATAGCCTCAAGCAGTGCCGAACAAAGATCCAATTGTGGGCGTAAGGCAAGGTATGGTCCGTTGGACCCTTTTCTGCACGTTTGGTCGGTCAATTGTTGGACTTACCCTGATTGTACAAGTGAATAAAAGGCCGATAAGGTTTTGAATGCGGCAAGGGAGCGGCAAAAGCTGGACCTGATCTGCATTAGCCAAGGTTCTTTGAACCTTCAGTCGGCTCAAGAGTTGAAGTGAGGCAATGTGATGGGAGACCCAAGCCACGTGGATCTGATTGCCGGTGGCCACAAATAGTCGTTTGTCGTTATGGCCCCAGGTCATGGCCGTCACTGGAGACTGAAAAGAGAAGATAATCCCAGCCTTTTATGAGGATTTATTCTGATGATGGGCAATGGTAGACCAACCAACACCAACCTTATCCGAGGGCACTTGGACCTTGTAGATAAGGGCTCCCCGGTCGTTGTAAAAGAGAACGGAGTTAATGTATGTGAACGAATGATCAGCTTTGCAGGTGAGTTCTCGTTCTTTGCCGGTCACTGCTAGAATCTCTCCGCTGTTGGTCCAATCGACCAAATATTCTTGGAATCCGCAGTTAAACACCTAAAAATAGAAGATTGCCGTTAGTTTTCGACCCTTGGAGTCCTCGTAAGAAGCCCCCCTCTCCAAAAAAAAAGGCTATTTACAATCCAATTTGATTCCTCGTGGTGTGAGACCCGCGTTTCAAAATGCAAAATGCAATGCGAAAACTGGCCGTCCGCTTCAAATGAAAAAAGTTTCTACGCCACGATAAAACTGAAGAAGATGGAACGAGGTAAAAAGACCCAGAACTTTGCCATCTCATATTTCTTTCGTTTGGCCAATTACTGCCATCCTCAAAAGGGGAATCTTGGCACATTCAACACCCCTCACAAATGTGTAAGATCTTGTGCAGAAAATTCGAAATACCTTCACAGCCACTCTAACCTCAAACTCAAGGGGCAAGTTTCGTCATTCACTCCAATGTTGGTACAGACATGTACACTTCGACTCGTCTAACCAAGACAAAACTTTCGACACTCTTTTCCAATATTCCATCAATGTCCTTCTCTTTCCAATCCTTCATATTTCTCAAAAAAAACAGTTTTGTAAAGTACTGGCTTTTTCCTCCAACCTTTAAGTTTGGACAATTTTCGAGCCTCAAAACAGGAAGTTCATAAGAGCCTTCCAACTTCGCCAAGAATTGTGTATGAGGAGAACTCCTTTCATAAGCAGAAGCATCTTGAAACTTTGCTCCGCTACGTATTTATACCCCTCCTTCGGCAAAAAAACATTAAAATTCACTAGAAGAGCAACGCCCTTGTATAACAACTCCAGTTCCAAAGGGATTTGGTTCCAAAAAGCATATATGAGCTCTGGATCAATGTAGATCTAGATACAGTTTGGACCACCAGAGGTCACTCTGAAACATTTCTACCCTTTTGAGGTTAGTTTGGGAGCTTCTTTGATTGTTCGTTGCTAGAGAACAAGTTATATTCAAAAAGAAAAATGAGTCCACACCCTATTTGTATAATTCCTCTTAGATTAACTCCAGGATTAGTGTAGAGTAACAAAAAGCTCTCTCCTACTCTCGTTTCACTCTTTGATCCTCATATCAAAAAACTTGTGCCCTATTGGGAGAAAACTTTCCACAGGATATGTCTTACTTTCTTTTTTAAGTCCAACCAATCTCATTTGATGTTAACAAATAATTCATGAGCGTAAACGAAAGCGCCCCTTGTCCAATACCAAATTTGATACTCTGTATGAGCAACCCCAAAGCATCCGCCCATTCAATTTGGGAAGGAGAAAAGTTTTGGGGTTACTTCACTCATTGTTGTTAGTACTGTAAATGAGGTAAATTCATGAATTATTAATCTTCATACACGTACCTGTGGGATGATATCATCGTAGCTGTGGATCAAATGGATCTCTCCATCTTTATGGCAAACAGCGAGGAGATGGGAGCTTCCTAAAAGAGCTAATGGCAATTAGGCTCTGCCCTTCGGCACAATCACACTCGAATGAGTCACCCACCGTCTGGTCGTTTTCCCTTGGGATGTGTTGCGGTCTCGTTCTGTTCCTCCATGTTGAATCGCTCGCAATTCCAAGCAAGTTCCACGATAGGAACACCCACTTTTTGAACCACTCGATTCACCATGTTCCCAGTCAGATCCATTACCAAGATCTCACCCTGAAAAAGTGAACGCAATTGAAATGTTTTGCTGGTCATCTATTGCCATACATAGTACGTATATACGGTATATTTCTTTGGATCATACTTGCGAGGTTCCCATGTACACGAATTGATCATCCGGGGTCCACGTTCCACTGGTCACTTGTTGGGTTTCAATCGGAAGAATCGTGGACCAATATCGTTGTCCAGCCACCGAGCCAACCAATACAAAGCCATCCTTAATAAGAGCAGAGAGCAGAGTATGATGAAACGACAAGATTAGGTTCCAGATATTTTTCTCATTCCATCTTGGTAGAAGAACTAAAATGAATCTTGTTTGACATGCCGACATCTCGCATCCGAGAACTAGAAAGCCGATCTCGGTCCATGTAAGCAAGTTGGAACTACTGTTGAAGCAATGCTCCCCAAAGATCTTCAATGATTAGGGAATGTTCCCCAAAGGATCTATTCTCTTTCTCGAATGGCGGGCCTTCACGGTATCTGGTTGATTGGGTTTTATGTTTTATGTAACCCACCAAAATAGGACACACAAGTTAACATTTGTTGTTGTTTTTTGTCTTTAATAATCATGAAAATCAAAATTTCAATTGAGGGCAGTGTTGCATATATTCATAAAACCTTTATCGTGCAATGAAAGGTCGGTCATCAGGCTTTACAGAAACAACTCCTGTCTTCAAAGCACTTCGCGTAGTTAAAGGTCTCTCTGATGTACTCCACTCTTGGAAACCCAAGATCCTGATTTGTGGGAAAGGTTCGTGTCTTGGTTTCATTTTACCTGATAACAGATGAGGGCCATCCTGCCATCATGCGACCAACTGAAACAAATCACGGGTGTGTGTCTGTCGTTAATGAGCTCGATGGACCAACGCCCCTCGTATTTGATCCACACAAAAATCACGCCGGACGTGTCGCATGTGGCGAGCTTCTGATAAGGCTCGTTCCAACACACAAAGGTCACCTGGAAATGCAGAACCAAGAATAGATACAGGTTTGTAGGGTTTTTCTGCGCATTTAAGCGCATATAATGCCATGATGAAAAAGATCCACTTTCAGAGCATTTGGATCAAGGTCTGTAGAATGCCGGCAGCATTCCTCTGTTTATTTTTCCTCCAATTAGGACTCATAAAACATACACTCTTCGCCCGGTCTTTGCATACCATCATCATTATCAACGGAGTTCGTTTATTGCAGGGGATCTAAGTCCTTCAGAGGGGATAAAAAGCCACTTGTTCAGCGGCCTTTGAAGGCATATGTCCTTCTTGGAAACAGGTGAATCGATTCATCCTAGTGTGTGCAAAGATTGACGACGTGACAGGCGAGGAATGGCACGTAAGACAAATTCATTTCATCTCGTACGAGTATGTATATGTAATGAGTCAAGCTAAGTGTTACGGCCATATTCCCTATTCCCCGCAGACCTGTCACAGTCTCAATATGCAATCTTCAAGGGGAAATCGAGGCCATCTCGAGGAAGGAACACGTTCTCCTAAGGCCAGAGAAGTCAACAACAAGACGAGTCCTGCTGCCGAAACGTTACTTCTCGACGAAGAAATAGAGGTTGAAAAGTCGATCACGAGAAGATCGGCCCAGGATTTGGCTCGAAGCCAGACAAATTCAAAGTCAAACAAATCGCCCGGTACGAGCCTTATCGTCAACTCTTTGAAGAAATAGGGCCTAAAGGAAGAAGGTTCTTGTCCTTGTTGTGAATGGTTCTATCAGCATTTATCAAGTGAGCAAAGTGGAACAACTCAGTATTCCTTAGCAACGACTCATTTCAGGAACGACATTGTTGAAGTGTCTGGGCGGGTCCAGTTCTCATGAAGCGTCATTGGAACAGGAAAACGAGCATCATGTGATTGCAAAGCCCAGTTTGAACTTGACATTGCCCGCCGAGCACACGCATCTGATCAAGAAAGATGGCAGAACGCGGTCATTAATCGAATTGCCAAATCGGATCAGATCTGGACCAAGCTCGGCCAAGGGAAGGTGTTCCAAGGGACCTCCCGAGAAGAGTGTGAGGAGGCCTTTGAAATCCAAATCCGAGGCCGGGAATATGGCTCAACACCAGTCCGACCTCAACTATCCAATCATCAACAAGAAGAAGAGTTCCAACCCCATCAAAAGTCTCATCCAGAAGATGACACCCAAGGTAGGACAGACAGGGGTTATCTTTTTGAGAGCAAAGCAAGTACCGACGAAATCGCTTTCGGAGAAGACTCTTCAGAGTCTATTCTGGGAAAGGATGTTCCGACCCAAAAAGGGATTCCCAGAATTTTCGTGAGCCTCAGTTGGTAGCAGCCTTCGCTCTTGTGGGCAATATGCAAACTGTGCAGGATATGACTACGCATAAGCCAGAGACTGCATGCAAAGACGCTTTGGCATCTGCTGTTCCAAAACTTTCTCTTGCCTTGCACATGAAATGAATGCCAGGGACCATTATTTATATTCGAGACAAATTGTCTGTTTCACAAGGGCTCTTCAAAACACCAGAGAAGTAGGCTGGTAATAATCTGCGTAATAAGTCTGTTGTGACTGAATGGAAAGCAAACTTTTATGACTTGAGAATATTAACTTCCATTTCCTCAACCTGGAAGATACCAGCCCCGTGTTAAATCTTGGAAAGCCCACTGAGTTCCACCTGGGACCGTTGTCTACCTCTGCTTTGTACTTCTGTCCATTTACTATGGGAGCAATTTGTGCCAAAAGAAATGTGCCCGAATAAGGTTGGAGAACATAAAGTAATGAGTATAATCCCCAATGGCTTTGGCTGTCAAGATAATGACCTCTTTGTCGGCCAGAGAGGTGGTAGTAGTATATAAATGGGGATTCTGACACAATAAACCTTTTTGATGGATGGGGGCCTGGTTAAATATTATCATTTTTTTCAATTTTGTCACATTTTCATTAAAATTACATGATTCAATAATGTGTAATAAAAAAAAATTACCTTTCTAATTAGGTATATTACCTTTTTTAAATTTATTCTAATAAGCACTTGAGCATTTCGCTTGTGGTGGTCTCGTTCAATGAGACTGTGAGTCATTAGGTTGAAGTCTCGTTCAATGAGACTTTCTTCCTATGTAGGTATAGCTTCCCTTTACCCTGCACATAATATTGAAGGTGTATTCAATCGATAATGTCCCCATGCCAATGTAGTATCAAAATCTTCATACTTCTGGGTTCTTTCTACCCAAACTCGCTTATTATCAGTGTTAGACAATGAGGTTTTTTCTTGTTCTATCAACCAATCAATACAATGGCTGACTCTGGTCATAGTTGGAGAAATCAAAAGAGTCAGCCATTTTAAGCAATTCCTTGTCTAAATCTTCACAAAAGATTGGAAGATAAAGCTATCAGTGTCAGTCATTAGCAGACGTATTTTGTCACCATACTTGGCTCTTAAAACATCATACCAGAATTCATACATGTGTAGTTTAGATAACTCTAAAATCTGAAAACCTACATATATTGGTCGGTTAAAGCAAACTGTATGTTTAATTTTTTCTATTCCGACAAAGCAGTTTTCATCTTCATCACAGTCATGACATGGGCTATCAAGTTCTTGACATTTTTTACATTATGAATGTATAATTTCATTTCGTATCCTGTAATATTTCCTTTGAAGCCAATGATGTCTAGTTTGACTGTTAATAATTAAGGTCTGTCCATAAACAGCATTGTTCATTAATTTAAAGAAATCCTTCTCAAATTCATTTTTAGTTTGAGCTCTTAGTTTTGTATTCAATTCTATGTATGGTTTTAACCATGCCTCTTGTCGATACCTCTAACGACAACTAGACGAGTTGTCTGAAGATCACATTCCCACGTCGGGGTCACCAATGAAACGATTAGTAAAGTCAACAAATAACCGGTCCTTTATTCCCTTCTTCCATTCTATTTATAACATCGTCGAGACATGGTTATTGAGCAGGATCATTGGTAAGTTGCTCACAAGCCGCTCTACGTTTTTAACAAAATTTATTACAGAGGCAGAGTATCTTTAAAGGAGGCTTTACCTTACACAAGTTGAGGTTTGGAGTCTCACTAAATGATGTTGAACGAGACTTCTATGGTTTCCGGGGTGATGAATAAGTTTTTTGTTTTAATAGTTTCGAATGTGTTAATTCATTAATTTAGTCTATAATGTAAATCATTATCAGGAACGTTTAACATATGGCGCATGTGGGGCGGAACATAAAATCGGAAATTTGATGAATTTTACACAGCCCCCTATCTACCAAAAAGGTTCATTGTGCCAGAAACCCCATTTATATACTACTGGTGGTAAAACCCCCTTCACCCTTCAAGTCATTCAACCCGTTTTTTTACCAATCTCACTCACGACTGCGACGAACGAACGAACGAACGAACGTTCCTTTTAGCTTGACGTAGACTTTCTGTTTTTCATGTGTGACGTGATCTTTGGTTTTACAGCCTAATCGTAAGAAGATGGAACCCGTCGGCCCAGACCCTCAAACCATTACATTTATGACGCCTAAGGACCCTGGCGGTTCGAAATCCAAAGCCTCCACTCCTTCGGTCTCTCAGACCAATACTCTGACCACAGAAAACCATAATTACCATCAACCTAATGTCAGTTTAGAGCCAGACATCCTATCTTGGGAAACTCACAAAGACGAAGCAAAGGCCAACGATGGTGTAGAACTGAAGTACGCTAAAATAGTTCGGATCTTAACAAACCAAACAAAAATAAGGCTAGTTCAAAACCTGAGAGAAAACCGTTAAAGATCGTCGTTAGCACATAATCCCATAATCGGATCGATAACTTGCTCTCTTTTTATCATCTGACAGTCATCCACTCCAAGACTCAATGACCAATCCTGATTCCATTGAAGCTGGCCAAGAATCGGTCCCAAACGAAAGTTCGACTCTGAATACCAATCAAGACCAACACCCCGAGGAGCCACGAAGTCCATCTGAATCGGAGGATCTGAAAAGATTTATGAGCGATACTCAAGGCCACCAAGACCACCACGACGAGGAGGCGGACAAAAAGAGGGGCGAGGCCAAGGAGAAGAAGGAGGAGGAGGAGAAGCCTTACTTGGGTATTGAAAGATTAAGCTAGACGAGATTTCATCTCCGTCGCTTTTTCACCACAGAAGATCAACGGTTTTCCTTCCAGAGACTGACTTGGACTTGGTAGAGCACCCAGAACCCGTTGATGAATGGAGAATTTTAGCCAAGAAATTACAAGTGGAAGCGAAAGGCTTGGCTGGAGAAGGGCTTGAGAGCCTATCTTCATCCGAAGAGAATGAAGGCTTAGCCAAAAAGTAAGACACATACGTACGTACACGCTCGAAAGCAGCTTTTGAAGTAGTGTTGTCACATTTAATCTTTCAGAGTGGGTCGATCCATGTCTGTGATCATGAAGAAAATCTCGGAACACGAGGAGAAAATCCAGAAGTTGGAAGCTCGAGAAAGGTCGCACAGTTTCAGTGAAGAGCGATCCTCTTCTTTACCAATGTTCTCTACTATCGTTCCACTCACTTTATTGGGAGGTTTATCAGCCATGTATTTCATGGGAAGAAAGTCTTAACAACTGGATTCAAGAACTGGAAAGAAGGCCAAACTCGTAGAATTGATCAGCAAAATGTATTTATGACGCCATACTAATACAGGTAAACCGAATTAACATAAAAGATATGGCTGGAAATTGAATCTACGTACGGTTTTAAAAGATGGCCGATTTAATTCTCTTGGATAGCTTGACGTATGTAATACAAGCATATCTCTTAAATTTAGCTTAAATTCCTTAGCTTTGACTGACAATTTAATCATATGTAGGTATGCACTCCGACTCACGGAAACCTGGTAGGTAACACTCCCCCAAAGTAACCACTTTTAATGAACATGCACACGACGTGTAATTAGTCCACCCAATACCAAAACAACATGAGCCTCATTGAAAGCAGACAACAAACTCGCTCAACTTTTTTGAACCATACTTTAGTGTGGATGAACATTACTTTCGACTTTTGAACGTTTGATGACTTCTAATAGTTATAATACCAATTAATGATATATCGTTCTAAGACACCATAAGTTGCCCTATGAAGCCAATTTACGGTACAGAAGTACTTTCATGCGGTGTCATTTTATGCAGAAGTACATTTCATACTTCGGCGGTCGAAAGTCATCGAGTAATCGAGGACTTCGCAACCGTACGTACGTCCTCTGGGACATTTTTTTCTATTCAAGGTGGCTGTTTTCATCAGAATCGCTGGAAACGAGTCAGCAAATCTTATCAAGCAAGACCAATTAGCCTTGAGCAACTCTAGCTTTAGAGGAACACCTCAAAGCTGTTTGTCGAGTTCAAATTGGCATTCTTGAGAAGCGTTGTTCCATGAATCCACATTGAGCTCCCTCTCTGATCGTGTCTTGTGCGTGACGAATGTGGAACCTCCAACATTTGGGTCAATATCAAGAGAACAGATGAGTCATCTCGACTTGCAGCACTTCTAGTTTTATCGCTTTGTTATTACAAGGGAAATGGGAGGAAAAAATGATAGAGCCTTCTGTTGAAGGTCCAAACCTAGACGGGAATGGGAAGCTATGAATGCAAGTGAAACAACTCTCCAAAAGATGACCAGGATCCTGGTTTTGCTAGCTTTCCAACGCCAACACTCTTTCACTCAGTCAGCGGAAGATAGATAAGCCTTAGAAATTTCCTCTCCATTCCCTTCAATCTCCATCTTTTCCCGGGTCCAAATTTCCAGAGGGTCAGTAACGAGAGTGTGACGCTCTGCCAAGAAATGATGTCAAGATCTAAATAAACACACACAATCCCTGAAACGAGTCAGTCCCAATAATCATGAGAGATGTCGTACTGATCAAGAGAATTGCCAATTTCGGCCGTGTTTCCAATCAGTTGCTTGAGCGAGCGACTGAAAATTGTACACTTCTTATCCATGTGAATGAAGCATGATCTACCAATGTAAGCTAAAGAAAAGAACCTTGGAACCTTAAAAGTGGGCTAAAGGTTCTGGAAAGATCGAGTTCATACAACCAGCACAAAGATATACCTATTTAAGTCATTGGGGATCAGTTTCTTTCCCAAATATGCATTTGAAACGATTCGAGAGACATCAATCATACTTTTGGTGAGATTGGCACCACCTCAACGTATTTTTTGCCCTAGGCTTCGACAATGTCTAATGCTGAAAACAGCCTTTCTATGAACAGACTACAACACTGATGCTGAAACATGTTTGGTCCATGAAACATGGAACTTGAAAATGGTTTATCCACGGTGAACTTATCATTATCTATCGCAATTCAATTCAAAAGCACCGAAAAAGTGATATTGCCAGCATAATGCTCTAGATCTTACCTCAAAAAGATGACCTCGGAGATTGTAATTTGTTCTTTGAGGTGGTTCCACACCTTTTTCATCTTCATCCACAGTTCCCAAGAGACCACAATGCGATGTAGTGTAAGTCACGCCCACCACTCCCCTTAGATTGGCCGTGCTCAACCAGCCTTCTTGGTAATAATTGACTCTGTTGAGCTTCCAACCCTCGTCCTGAAACACCCAGGATCGTGTGAGTGATCCAACAACCTTTAAGGCTGTGTGTGGGCTTGTCCCATCCCTTACCTGCGGTATTTCATCGGGCACCCGACCCATCCAAGACATAGACCGGATATTGCAATCCCCAGCCGTATTGGTGGAACGCTCCCAATGCAGATGCATCTTGATATGGTCACTTAGATATCACTCAAGAATTCCACATGTTTGAAACGGGCCTTTGAGAGTTCAAAACATCCACACATGCTCAGGCTCCATTAGGACCACACTCCCAAGATCTACTACTCGCCAGCGGGTCTCATATTATGTTCTGCTGTTGATTCGCCCCTCCATCCCAAAATGTAGCCAAAGCCTTTAGCCTTTGGTTGCTTGGAAAGGCTGAATTTGCCCCTGTTATCCCGACTGCCGCCGCCTCTCGACTTCAATGACGACGGTCATGATACACGCCCAAAATTGAGGGCGGGGAGGAAAGGCACTTGTTCCCCTTCATGTTCCCTTGTGGTGCCCAACCAAACGCTTCAGTGCCTTGACTGGTTCATAGAGCCATCCTCTCAGAGAGGAAAAAAAAGGAACAGAGCGAGTGTGTGGGAGATCCCCCCCTCCTTGCCAGTCAAGAAATGAAGAGAGCCCAGCTGATATTGTGGGACATAGAAGGGCAAGTTCGAGAGGGACTGACAACCATGAGTGCCACCGACACGGCGGCCTTCTAACGTGCGTGAGTCAGTGAGTGAGTGAGCGGTTGGTGTATAGTGTTCCCGTTCTTTCCCCCCTGTGCCTTCTGTGCCTTAAAGCTCAGTCACCGCACTAGCCACCCTGCAGCACTAGAAAACGAAAGGGAACCGAGCTCGAAAGAAAATGGTCCATCATCAGTTTGGGTGTGAGACTGAGATGTAAGGACGGAGATACAGTCAAGACGAAGATTGCGTTCCCTGCCCTTTTTCTCTCCCTCTTTTCTCCGTGGCCTGCCTTTCAATAGTGGTTTAATCAAACGATCTTGAGATCAATCTGGAAACAAATGGAATCACGTCATTGTACGTGAAAACCCAAAACTTGCTTGGAGCTGACGATATGATTGAATGTTTTCCGATGCACTTGTTACGAAATGGAATTCATTTTGTGATGGTGTGTGAACGTACTTCAAATTGTTCTTGACAGATGCACAAAAAGACAAAATTGGCTTTGTTTATGAATTAGACATGGCAAAGCAGTGAGGATAAGTTTTAAACATTATAGCCAAGGGGAAATTTTGCCCGGAAAGCAAATTATTACGATCTTTCAAAATTGATATTGCCTTGATTGTTTTTCCATTGCGTTTGACCAATTTTGTGCACTCGACTTTACATGAGTGTCGTAGCTAATTACTTATCCAAACCTAATCACAATTATCGATTTTTGATTGCTGGTTATTGATACCTGACTCTTACTTAAAAGAGACAGGATAAACATAAATATTAAAAAGGACAAGGAAAAGGCTGAGCCCATCAATAATCCAGCTTGTGGGATCCACACGAAAAGTGCGTCCAAAACATTGCCAGGACCATCCAAACCAATACATTAGGTTGCAAAACCTGTCCCACAGTCTTGAGATGAATTTATGGGCAAAATATTGAGCTTTAAAGTCTCCCAAGAAGCGTAAAATGTCGTGAGTCTTCATTTTTCGTACAAGTACATCGTCTCCAAAGCCGACCAGGAAACAGGAAAAAGAGGCAAAACTTAAAAGGTTGTTTTTTTTTAATTGCGTTACCGCTCTCGGGAATGTAATCCCAGCAATTGATCATTTCTATTTTAATTTATGTTAATATAATATTTGACCCAAGAGTGAATTAGATTTGGCTAGCTCTTAAACGTGTGTAGGGTTTATCAGGAATCTAGATCAAAAATACATCCAAATCCGACTTAAATAATGCTACTGGACCAACGCCTACATATTTTTACAAAAATCATAAGGCTGTGAATTTAAACAATGAAAAAGCCCAAGAAAGAAGCGAGATAGACTTCATCATTCCAACTAGCCTGGACTCTCGAGGCCTTGAAGTTGCAGAAAGAAAAGGGCCCGCCAGAGAAAAATGTTTGTGGCAGTTGTCACACCTTTGTAGACAAATTTTGTGATTAGTGGGACATAAATGTTCTCAATAACCTCAAGTAAGGGATGGCGGGGATTGTGCCTCTTTGTGGACCCCTTTACATTTTGCATTTGCATTTCAAGTTGGGGCCATCAATTTCAGAAGCTATGACCATCTGCTGATCCAAGGTCTGCTTTCTTGAAAAATATATGGTTTCAAAAGCTAAATTCGGATGAATGATGGATTTTGCTTTTTAAACCCTTTTCAATTTGATTGTTTTTTTTTGCCATGATTCCCATACAGCAAATGCAAATACTGGAAAAGTGGAATAGCTTACAGTAAACACATGTTTGCTACACATTAAAAATATTTTTCAATATTGGGAAAGCAAGAATCGAAATGGCAGTGGCTTTACGAGGTTGCGTGATAATGAGATGATACGTTTCGAAAGCAGCCTGCTTGATCATGAGTTGCCACATGGCAAAAAGAGAATTTTGTTTTTTTCTCATAAGGGCGCGCAAAAAGATCTTTCACCAGATGGATGCGACGGACGCGCCATTTAATTTCAATGCATAGCTGCAGTGAGACAAGTTTTCTTGGGTCATGAGCCTGAATTTAACGAACGGATTACATTTCCCCTTCATTTGGTCATTACTCAAACAATACTTGAAAATAGTGCGATAGTGCCACTCGTTAGATATCTCAGTGTTCTTCCTCTAAACATAGATTTCTAGACACTGGATGTAGGACGACCGACCATTCGGTTGCCTAAACCATGGCTAAACAGTACAATAAATCGGTTTGTAATCCCTTCCCAGGAGACCAGCCACTGTACTGTTTTACCAGCCGAGTGGTCGGTCGTCCCACACCCAGCGGCTAGAAATCTATGCTCTAAACAATGGAGCACTAGACTGTGGTCGGGGATTTTGGTATCGAAAATTAACACTTTTGAAGTGAGTGAATGTTTTGAGTTTTCATGAGGACGACAAAAATGGTAAAGCTAAGACGGAAACATGAAAATGTGAAAGGTAGAGATGCGTTTGACACAAAAGGTTTAACTTTGGACTTCAGATGTCTGCCGATACAAAAACATTTAAAACATGTAGAACTTTCAACTTTTGCCAGAGAAGAATGCTTTGTGAACTTTGACCCAAACCAAATACTTCTGATCGCAAGTAGATCCCGAAAATTCTCTGAAACTATTGTGATCAATCCATATCACCGATGTCTAAAGCGTGTTTCGTCCTTTTTAGATGTGTTGGAAAAAGCTCATGCATTTTCCTTGGTTTGGAATTTGATTGACATTATCTTCGGCCGCTTTGCGACAATCATAACACACAAAGTATCCTCTTGATATTTGAATTATTGACATACCGGTCTTATTAACTGCTGCCGGGAATGTAATCCTCCGGTTTAATTACAAAAAATGATTGCGATTTGTCTAATTGTTACCATTTGAACTTTTTTTTTTACAAATTCCAGTGAATTTGAATATCAAAATCAACTCCCTTTTTCTGCTTAGGATTGTCAACGAAGTTGAGAGCTGCAGTTGAGCTGTACCGTATTTGTGATCAATCTGTCTGCGCCAGGGTTGCCAGATTTTAAAAAATACTTATTCCGCCAAATTTCGCCACATTTGGACAATTTTACTTACTTAAAGAACACTACTATTATCAATGTATCATACCTAGGGCTCTAAAATGATCAGTAAAAAGTTTTTGAAAAAACAAAATATATTTTTCTCAGAGGAAAAATCATCAAACAGAAAACTTTAAACATGTTTGCAAGCAAAAGAGCATGTAAAATGGCAAATTGGAACTAATTTTGTGCTTATTTTGACCTAATCTCACAGATCATATAAATATGAAAGGGTAATATATAGACAAAATAAAACCCTTCATTTTTTATAGTAGTGGGGATCATTTCCCTGTAGCGTTTAGAAAAGCCAGTAAAACAAATCAATTAAACATGACCAAAGGTTTGAAGAACTTTCAAAATCTTAGAAGATCCAAAGTCCTCTTGTCTCCTAGTTTGGACCCCTAAATTGATATCCCAAACCATGCAGGTTTCTAGATCAAATTTGGATCCTCTCAGTGCTTTATCTCAACTCTCCCTCAGGATGAAGAGGCCTGGACTAAAATGAAAGTATTTTAATATTTGCTCTTTTAAATGTGAAGTATTGGGATGCTAGCTTTTTAGGGAAAAGCTTGAGCTGAATTTACTTATTGTGTGAAAGCAGTTTGAGGCAGATTGATCACATCAGTATTTTTCACACCTTTTTGGGCACTTTCTCAACTTTCTCTCAAAATCAGTTTGTCTAAAATTGGTAGCTGTTTTTGTATATAATAAATAATAATAATAAATAATAAATTTAAAGAAAAGGTGATTTTGCGTCGCTTTGGAACCAGTAGAAATTTTTGAAACATATAATTTTCTCAATTTTTTTTCTCAAATACATAAGAAGCATAATTCAATGTACTAATATGTGCATCTCAAGTGTGGATCTGAATTATTGATAGTGCACAAAATCATGAACTTTCAGCTATCGCTTTCACAGAAATGCATGTGGAGAGGGGAAACCCGATTGAAGTCATAGAATACCACAATCTTGAATTGTTATAATGTGGCTCACAGACAGCTGAATTATGGCCCCTGTTGGCTTCGGGCTGAGTTAAATCTTAGCCCGATGTTAGATCGATAACCCGAGAATGGAACAGCTTGAGGTTGCTCGGGCAAGTACGTTTCAATATTTTTGTCTAAACGTGCGTTAAATTGCCTAACGTACATCGATATTTTGGTGTAATTTTAGAATTAATAACTCAATTAACAATGCAATAGGCCGATTTCTCTCACTTTGAATATTGCCAAGGTGTTTGCGAAGATCATGAATTTCAAACTTGTTAATTTTTTTGATATTCATGAGGTCCTTCTTCTAAACCAGCATGGGTTCCGAGCACATATTTGCACGGTTACCCAACTGATTGAACATACAGAGCAGGTTATTGAGACACTAGAGAGCCATGAATCAATCGATGCAATTTATCTTGACTTTGTCAAGGCCTTTGACAAGGTAGGTCTTTTAGTTAGCAGGCTCCATGGGATTGGAATCCAAGGCAAGGTTCTCAATTGGCTAAGAAGTTTCATTTATGATAGGAGGCAATTGGTTAAGGTTGAGGAATCCCTTAGTGACATACATGATGTCAAGTCGGATTTTCCTCAGGGCTCCAATTTGGGTCCTCTCCTTTTCATCATCTTAATTGCTCCGCTTCAAAAGCTTGGTAGTAGTAATGTCAGTATCTCTTCATATGCAGATGATACAAAATTGGTAGTTGGTAGGAATGGTCAGAATTTCAGTTGTCTGGTAGAGGTCTGAGACCAAATCTTCTCATGTTTTGTTGCAAGTAACATGGCACTGAATGGAATGAAATTCCACTCAATGACCTTCGGATCAACGCCATTAGACACTCCACTATTAGATGATGAAGGTGAGGGCATTCAGCAGGTCTCATTCATGAAGAGTTTAGGTGTAATCTTCCAAGATAATGGAAAGTTAATGTTATTGCTCAGGGCTCTTTTGTTCTCACAATTATTTGTTTTTTTGTTGGATCAAACCCATGACAGCCGGTACAGCTCAACTGCAGCTCTCTTTTTACTAACTTTTGAAAACAGAAAATAGGGAGTTCAATTTGATAAAAAGATTAAATGCCGACATGCCGACATTATAAGTTCATTACGAGACCAAATATTGCATGAAGTTCAAGTGGTAACAATTAGACAAATCATATACTATCATTTTTCAATTTTAATCTTACCAAGTATTACATTCCTTGTAACAGTTAGTAAAACCGGTCAATCCCATTTTTGATCTTGTACACTCGGATGAGATCAATTTTTCTCCTCCTGTTGATTTGAGTTGGGAGATTCAGTTTTTGAAGTCTCCCTTTGTAGGAGAGGCCTCCCATTCCTGTAATCATTCTTCTATATCTTCTGTGGATTGACTCAAAGATTTGAATGTCCTTTTTGAGGCATGGAGCTCACACAACCACTGCATAGTCAGTATGGGGGAGGGTATAGATTTTGTACAAATTCAACATGAGTTCAGACTCCTTATGCCTGAAGCTCCTCCATATCTGTCCCATGATTCGATTGCAGGTCAGAGCTACTTTCTACAGCAAGCGCTTAGATATAGCGCTTCCAATTTGCATTTTGCATCTCATTTGACCAAAACCAAAAAGTCCTCCGCTTGTATCTTAAGGCAATTGCCAAGAAATATACAATGTTTATTCAATGCTCCAAAAACCTATAAAAATGTTTCACTTTTCTAGAGCATGTAAAAAAAGGCTTATATTATCACTTAAGACTTCCTTATAATAAACATTTTGAAAATGTGATGTTACAAATATTAACCGTAAATTTATTCAATTTTGATCTTGAAGTTTGGTATATTTCTATCATTGATGAATAAGGAAGTGCGTAGAAAATAATGTGTGCCAAAAGCGACAAATTTGAAAATTAAAGCACGAAGCTTCACACTCGAAGCTGGTTTTAGCCTACTAACTAACTACTTGCGTGACGCAACATTTTGAATGCTCCAAATTATTAGAAAAGCACTTAAAGCCTGACTAGGCCTCCTATTGTGTATCCACATACCATTTTTCTCATATCCAAATCAGTAAGACAAAAGGAAATAAAAGCTCGAAACGAAAAAGTTACATTTTTTGTCCCTCTTATGTAGTGAATTTTAACCTTTTTTAAGCAATTCTATGATTAAGATAAAGATACAAGCTGCATCAATTGTGATTTCTTAATCATTAATTGACAAAACAACATGATATGGCAACAAAGGAGCATATTGCAATCCTAAGGTAACCTGTATTGTCAAAAAACAAACAATTTTCCCTTTGATCAGAGCTCATCAGGAACAGAGAACCCAAAACAGATGCAATTTACTCAAATTGTAAAAAGTCAAAGATAACTCAAGCTTCCAACAACTATAAGAAAATAATGAAATGAATTATAGCAAAAATAAACGGGGCAAAAAAGCCAGAATTTTGCATTTAGTTTATAAGTCTATCATCCTAAATTAGATGTAACCTTTCCATGAATTGAAATGAAAATTTGTTTTCACATACAGTAAAAATTCTGGCTGGAATGGCGTTGGCATGATTTTTCTGGGAAATGTTATTCAGGATAATTAACAATAAAATTTGAACAAGTTTTAAATATGCCTTATATCCTTGGTCTGAAATTTGACATTAGCTTTCAGTTACGCTTGAGGCGATTACAAAGGCTTTTTTCGTATGTCAAATGCAGAGCTCGTCAATATTGCTCCGTCACTCAACCTCAGGGAAAATGTACGCTAAAACCAGCTTAGATGCTTCAAACTCATACCTGGCTGGTGTCATTTTTCATGTTAAAGAAACACTGACCGGCAAGATTACATTCTGAGAAGTTTAGGTGACAATATTTACTATTTTCAGCTTTTAAAGTACGTTTTTAAGAAAACGGAAAATTGTCTTTCTGTCCCATCGAAGAAGTAAATCATTTGTCTTGGCAATAACTCCATCTAGCTCCATTGATGACGTAAAAAGACAATTTTGTTTTCTTAAAAAGTGTTGAAATAGTTAGGAAATGGTAATTATTGTCACTTAAACGCCTAACAGTTGTGTTTTACAGTAAAATACATCGAAACAGGACCTATCTGTACTTTCAGTAAAATATGTATCATGGCAACAACTCAAAGTACAGATGGGTCCTTTTTTGATGTATTTTTCTGTAAAACGCAACTCTCAAGGTGTAATGACAAAACATCTGCTAAATAGATATTTTACTAATGAATAATGATATCGTTACTCTTAGTCATGTCATTATGTAGAAATATACAGAAAGCATGGTGTATAAACACCAAAACGACATAGTTAAATGTAAAAAAAAGATGTCAAAATGGTAAAATGAAAAAAAAGTTGACCAGAAATTGATATCACAGTGAATATGACTAGAATGGGTACATTGCACAAGAAAGACAATACATTGCAGACAATATGGACACATTTAGGTAAAGGTAAGCGATGAAGATCTTGGTTATTGCAGAAGAGTGACAGACAAAGGTGCGTGACCGCCAATATTCCGAAGGGATGTCGGGTCAAGGACAATAGTGTACTAGCAAGTCCTTGACCGGGAAGGACAACTCCGAAATGTTAAGTCTTTACAAGGCAAAGAGTACCAATGAGATTGTTTGACTAGGTTTTGGACATAGTTACTAAATCATTTAAAGTACTTTCAAAAGTATCAAAGGTATACTTTAGTATACTGATTTACTTTCCAAAATGCCTGGTTTTTACAATAGTTGCTCTTTTTGTTTATCTAACAAAGACAAACGCAACTAGGCGTCTGGATATTTGAGCAAACACTAGCGCTGAATTCTTAGGTACTGTCCGTTTAGCCTCGCCTCGTCTGGCGTTTCTCATCACGGTGTTTAAAATGTCTTTCCATGTTTCAAGGGAGGCATTTGAACACATCTTGGTAGGCTTCTATCTTGCATAATCAGGACGAACACCTTTGATCTCATTGCTTTATTGGATTCTAGCTGAGATTCAACCCGTATATGCTAAAACCCTAGATATGTTGGGATATTTCTTTAGACACTCAATAAGGCAACTCAACACTACCTGAATTCTTGGATACCATCCGTCTCATCTCCAGTTACTCATGACAGGGCTCAAAATATCTCTTCAAGTACTGACGGGGGAACGCATCTTGGCAGATTTCTGCTTTACTAGATCGTAAGGAACAATTTTGATTTTTCCTGCTGGATTGAATTCTTTCTCAGGTTAGGCACCTATATGCCCTTTACAATACAATGATCTGTTTGGATATGTCCATCAAGCCTTAGTAAAGCATGTCAAAAACCGTGTCGGTTATCTTACTGGTGAGAGGAGAAGCATAAGCTGATAGTCAAAGAATGCAATGTTAATCATAAATCATAACCATCGTGCTTGACAGACTTGACATCGGTAAAGGTGCCAGAGCAGTAGGTCAGATAATTTATAACTCAGTAACAATAACCTAAAAAAAATGTCCAAACCAGGCAGATGCACTCGTGGTAGACAATTTGTAATCATACGAAGGAGCATATCTGCACTAGTTGGATTAATTCTTTCAACTCGTGTTTTTTTTCTCCGAGTAAAGTTTCCAGCCGCCCAAGTTCATTTTGAGTTGATATTTTGGATGATAAAACGGGGACAAACGAAGAAATAAGATTTGGGGTGTAAAAAATTGGCCGGTGAGATGAAACCATGTAAAGGTCCATGACATTTTTGGTGTCTGGTTGCCAGAAGCATTCAAGCACTCGTTGAAAGAAAGCAAAGGCTGTGATAACTTCTTGAGAGCGAAAGAGACCCAAATATGTATGTCATGATACTAGATCTCCAAGGTAAATTACCTAGTATCACAAACGTTCTAGAAGTGAAGATCGGGCCATAAAAGTTGGACACAATCAATAACAGACTCTACAAAAGGATGGAGGGTGAAAACAGATCCAAGGTATGGCTAAAATTAACGGTGTGCGCAGTTTCAATTGGAGAAAAGCCTATTGGGACATTCTAAATAAATTGGATAAACCTCTACTTCAATTGCGACCTTCATGATGTTACCAATTCTGTCTTGGGTAAGTAATTGCTCACTTTGGATTCTCAATAAACAACTATTATGAAACCTTACTCATTCGAATTAATCACAAAGATCATTTGTAAAGCTTATGCACAAGAACAATTCTGCAAAAAGTAACACTCGAAATCATTACGATTATGCCTGCATTTAAGCCTATTGGATGATACAAGCCAGGGAACAAAAATGAAGATTCTCACGAAGTACGGAATTTGGATCTTCGAATTGCATGCCAATAGGGTTCTGCTAAATAGATTGAATCTAAGGTAGCCTTCGTTTCATTCGTAACCAAGGGAGGTATGATTTTTGGCGCTCAGTTTGATAAGGGGAAGTACACTACACGACGCATTTGAAAAAGTCTAACCAACGTGAAATAATAAATGATATTCAAGTCATTCTAGAATTAATTGAGGTGCTCTTTCAAACAAAGTTGCATGAAACGAAGACTCTCCTCCTGAACATTTACCAGAGGCGACGTTTTTTAAAAGCTTGTACCTCTGAGTTAAAGCTTGGACGTTACCCAGTATGAGCATTCACTCACCATTTTGGCAAATGCATTTTCATACCGGTTAACGTGCACGCACATAACTCCGAGCTTTATAAAATAGGCCTCAGGAAACTACTAGACGCTACGCATCCCCAAAGACGGAGAACCAATCTCATACTGGAATATAACACTGCGAAGGAATATTGTATCAAGGATGTAATGCTTGGTTTCGATGGCTTTTTTAAATCTAAATATGTTGCATTTGGTAGAACATATGTTTTGCATTACTTCATGCAAAGCGAGAGACGGCCTTTGAATATGCAATTTTCTTTTGTGATGGGAGTCTCAAGCTATAGCGTTGAGTCGAGCAATCAAAAAAAAAATTTCATCCATGGCAATCTTTTCATCATCACAAGAGGCTTTCCAGCCACTCTAAAACTGACAACCATAATGAAAGTTTGAAGCAATGGGGTTTGATTTCCTTGCCTTGTTTAATGTCAAGATCATTCAGACTATAATGAAACGCATTTCACGACTTATCATTTTTTTAAAGTTTAGATATGAGTTGATTTTGAATAGATAATAGTCCTTCTAATTCTCCTCTCGTTGCGGACAAACAAACAGAGAAATGCAACCTTACGCTCTAAATGCCTGACTTTAACAAGGTAATTTTCGCCGAACCACTCATTGCTGATTTATTCTAACACCATAAATACACCACCAACACTCTTGAGAGGCTTTTCTTATCTATTAGGGTATGATTATAAACACTTACTTGCAGTGTACCAGCGAATTTTCATCATCTTTTCAATTAAATTGTGCTTACAGTAAATTGCTAATGATAAGTTTAGAAAAAGCGTTTTTTTTTAATACTTAATCACCAAAACCGTTGTAAAACTGTGCTTTTTCTAATATTAACTTGTTGAAAACGATGATTGACATGGTATTGATTCATTTTCAATCATACAGTATAAAATCTACTGAAAATGATTATTTACAAGTCATATTTGCTCGGAATTTAACCCTTAGAGAATTTGAAACATTTCCCAGAAGTGATGGTGTTTTATTCATTGTCAGAGTGCTTGGGCAAAAAATTGTTCAATAAATAATCTGATAATAAAGTCTGGCATCTTAGAGCGTATTCTCTAGTGATGAGATCAAATAAAATTTCAAAATCAGGGTTGCCAGAAAGCCAAGAAAGTCAAAGCACCACCCTGTCCATCGTAAGGTAAAAGGTTAGCCTTGGCCATAAAAGCAAACCTGGTTTGAGTGAAGAAAAATCAGGGTTACTTTTTGTGACTAACTAACGGGTGTCCGATGTTCCGCTAGTGATGCCATATGCCACTGAAAATGTAAATTGGTAGCCCTAGTGGCAACCTCCCGTGATTATTTATTTGATCCCATCAGTAGTATTCTCTCGTTTCTACGTTTGTTTGTCTGGACGTACACAAAGCACAAGGAGCTTCTTCCACTCAATGAAAAAGACAATATGAGCCTTTCTGATGGCCTTATCATTGCTCTAGAGGATAGTGGTACGAAAATGGACTCCAAAAATGCTAAGAAATGATTTTTATTTTTCTCTTTTATTACGATTATCAGCCGCTCAATCTCATCAACACACTCCATGCACCAAATACAATTCTGAACTTATTAATTTTCCTCCCATTCCTGAAGTTGTTTCACATTTTCTAGTAAACATAACAAATTAACATTGAAAATGTTTGCTTTGCTCTGTTTTTCATGTTTTTCCTTGTTTATCTTTTTTCTTGGTCCCTTCTTTTCTTATAAATTCGAACCGATATGATAATTTCCTACAAGCCTATCAATTTTATTTTGTATTTCTTCCAACTCACGCTATCGTGTTGCAGCTTGGCCTCTGTAACATTATTGCCTATCTATGTCATGTCTTCTTTAATTTGTCCATGTCCTGGTGAAAACAAGTTTTTGCTTACCCAGAGCCTGAGGAATTACATGCTCATGAAATTGTTGATTTATCAAGATGCTAACTCAAAGATTAAATGCTGACATTATCCAATCATGATCAAAGTGTTCCTGAAATAAATCTATCCATCTATCTATGTGCATTCATGTATTTTCATGGGTGATTGTCACCATGCATGGAATGAGGTTCAATTTATTTGCAGCCTCTTCATTTCAATGATCTACCACTCAGTTTTTAAAATGGTCAAGAATTTACTCAAAGTTAAACAATGTTGGTGGTCGACCTTGCTTAGTTTCATTTTTCTTTTGACCGTAGGAAAGCTTAGCAACAAAACAATACTGTCACCAAATTTGAAACATATGCTTTGTTTTCCCCTTCAACAATTGAGCAAGTAAAGACTCAGGTTCAGTGTAATCAAGGTTAGCCTAATGTGGCCATGCACTTTGCTTTGCTTTTACTTTGATTAATACATGAGCAATTATAGCATATAAAAAGCTAACACATCAACAATGGAAATAATTGACAAATAATCAAAGACAAACCAAAGGAACTGGAGAGAGTGGCTTACATGGGCAAAAAGTCATTGGCCAATGTTAGTTGAATCTTAGCCTTGGCTCACCCTG
>NC_081444.1:5886589-5900347 GCF_007210705.1 Tigriopus californicus
CTGTGGCAGTCGTCTCACTGGTGAGACGAGAGGGGTAAGCTGATCAACGAAGAATCCAGCTCATATCAGAACTGATTATGAGAACTAAGCCAAACTCTCCTACTCTCTAGCTGCCTCTCTCAGTCTACCAATAACAGCCAGGATAGCAGTGTAAGTATCAAAACCATTCTTAAACGCTCTCCTGAACGAATTTCTGGAGACAAAATGCTAGCACCATCACGAACTATGTATCTTTTTAACAAACCACTTTTCATTGGTTTAGCATGTGGTCTTATCAATTCAAAAGAAAGAACAGCTTTTGCATTTTCTGACCAAAAAATCCAGCTTGGATCAAACTTGGCAGTACTGGTTTGAAAGTTTGAGGCGCAGGCAGATTGATCACATCGATCACATCATATCAGAACTGATTATGAGAACTAAGCCAAACTCTCCTACTCTCTAGCTGCCTCTCTCAGTCTATCAATAACAGCCAGGATAGCAGTGTAAGTATCAAAACCATTCTTAAACGCTCTCCTGAACGAATTTCTGGAGACAAAATGCTAGCACCATCACGAAATATGTATCTTTTTAACAAACCACTTTTCATTGGTTTAGCATGTGGTCTTATCAATTCAAAAGAAAGAACAGCTTTTGTTTTTTCTTGGCTTTCTGTTTCTCCAATGGCTGGAAACTAAGCTTTGAGTAACGAGTGAACATGGTGAGACTTCCAAAGGCCAAATTTGACCTTGAGCTTGTTTTAAGTTAGAAGATATTGCTTGGCAATCCATTTTCTCATGAGAAGAGTGCATATGCAATGGGTGTTACTTTTGTTCCTGAAGAGTAGTCATATTTGGAATTTGAAAAGTGGATATGATCAAAACCCTTATATCCTGTAACTTTAGATATTTTCTAACTTAGAGAGCAGCTGGGTCGACCATGAACGGTCAACCCTCGCTTGTCACGTGTAAATGGATGACATGACCAACTCGTCACAAGGGCCTTGACCATAACAACTTTCACTCATTTTTTCCAAACTTTGCGCAAACAAAGTGCCATCAATTGAATAAATATGTATTGTATTCCATCTCCATTCGAAATTGTGGTCATTTTTACACGAAAGCGTTTCAGACTTCATTGAGTCGGTGAACTTCATATTCAAATATGGCGGGTCTATAGTTACTTATTTTAGAAATTTTATGGCGCATGTCGGCATCATAAATTTTTGTGAGTTCGCTTTTATGTATGCGTCAAGCTATAGGACAAGGCACTTTTTGAAATCAGGGAGCCAAGAGGAGCGCCTTTTCACACACATTTATGCCTCGTTCAAAAAAGTACATGATAAGTTATAAAACATGGTTCTCAGGATTTATATAAATTTTCTTTTGATCCAAACTTAAATCTGGGTCTTCATTGCTGTGAAATTGAGGAAAACCATGTTCCTGTTTTTTCTGTCAAATGGATTTGAACGAGTCAAAATTGTGCAGCAAATTCGATGGTTTTGAACATCTGTAGCTAAAAAGCTGTATATTCAATCTTCTTTTACTTTAGGGACAATTTAACAAAAAAGGAAAGCTGGAACAAAGATGTTTTAACTAAAAATTGATTTTTACGGACTTTCTTTCCACTAATGGGAATGTGATCCCAAGCAGTTCAAGAAGAAAGCCTTAAAAAATCCCGGTTTAGGACAAATTCATTTTGGGTCGAGGGTGAGAAATCCTACGATGAAAAAGTAAACGATATGTTTACCACTTAAGGTCCAGAGCAAGGGTGGGTTGCAAAGACTGAACAGGAGAGAAGTTAAGGGAATTGAGAATGAAGGTGGGAGAGAGGGTGGCCATCGAGGTGAGGTAAAGAGAACTACTGAAAGAGGTGGGATAAGTCTGTTGAGAGACTTGAAAATGAGGTTGAGACAGTGCTATCTCTTTCTTCTAGTGCCCCTGAGGAACGCCTTCGTACATTTAAATCGAGGCCATTTTTATGCTTGTACGAGCTTAGACACATGAATTAATGGAAACATCTACACCGCGTGAAGTGTAAAATGAACTACACGAATATGTCACAAAAGACAAAGCAAAGTTCGTTTTGGTTCCGTGATTTCAAAATGTGGTCCCCTCCCCCCCTAGTATGATTGCAATATTGTTTTGGTAAAGTTTTGTTCCAACCAAGGATGACAAAATAAAGGCATTCGAGAATTTTGCAACGCGAACTCGGTGGTTGACGAATTTTGGATTGCCAAAACAACCATAGTTGCGTTTTATGCTATGAAGACAAACAAAGTTCTCGAGAACAGTTATTTTCTAATGGGTGAAACTTCTCCATGTGTAAAAGCTCCAATACTGAAATTTACATCCAACAGGAAAAAATACGTTTCATTCATATTCAGATATTGCATTCAGGTGCAAGCAATCACAAACATTTGTAATTCCAAACCTTTTACTTACGTGATAACAATGTTGACGTCTTTTGTTGTTTGATCCCAATTAGAAGTTCGCTTTGTAGTTCCACCCACAGGGGGTGGTGATTCGAAACATGGCGTGTACGCCCCTTGGCACGTTGATTGGCACAAATAGGAGTAGGCTCTGGTATTACATCTCGTTTCTCCCACAATTTCCCCAGAGTCTGAATTCAAATGAATCGGCTAAGGTTCAATGACCATTTCTGGCATCAAAATATTCAACGGGTTTGTGAACTTACCGAACAATGCAAAGCAATCCGCTCCACCTTTCATTCGGATCCCCTGCGTCATGAAAGATTGATAAGTAAACTTTGTGCCATCCACCCATTCAATCAAGTTATTGCACCCGTCATTTGTGCAAGTGTTGCTGCCACTGGGATTTTTGAAGCCAACCCACATTTCGGCACCATTTCTTTCTATAAATCAAATATCGAGGTCTATTCGGGAGACAGGTTGGTAATTATAAGCAGAGTGCTTGCAACTTGCGAAATGTTTAGCTGCATTGTTTTTGATTGGTGACATTATACAAGGAAAAAAAACTGGACTTATATTCCCCTCCTTCAAAAGAGGGAACTCATTACTGTTCTTGCCCCTTTTTCCTGCGGATGAGTTCGTTCATAGCATATCGTTCCGTTTCAAAAGATTTAATAATTAAATATAATGATCTTTGTCGGCCTAAGTATTCTCCACGACTAAAATGATTACTTTGGGCTAAACTAATCATAACTTCTCGTGTAGATTGGGAATGAAATCAACTGGGTTGTAGACCCAAAATTAGACAGATAATAAAACGATCATAACGTTGAAGTTGTCGTGTTGAGTTCAGTTGTTTATTCGCAACATTTGGCCTATGCATGACGGAATTTTCTATTTTTTCGGATCCTTTGGCTCTGTTCGTGTAATCCATGCAAAAACAAGTTTTTCTGAAGAGACCATTTCACGTGACAAAAAAAATCATTCAATGCGATAATTGAATTGTAATCAATGATGGTCCATATTTCATTGTCGAACCCTTTGTCGAGGACCCATAATAACTTCATGTGACGTGATCTACACTTAAAAACCAGTTAACACTTGTTTGCTTTCAACTTCGAATTTGGCTTTGGACACTCCATGAACAATTGATTCTGCTCTTAAACAAGCCGTTGTAGAACTTTTTACCAGGTTTTTAGGAAGGACACTGCATTTCTTATCCAATGATAACAACTTAATAATTGATATCGTCCCTTTTAGTGACCGACTCTTTGATCCTAATTTGGTTAAAAAAGACTCTACACTCAAGCTTTCGGGCATAAACATACTTTTCATAATAGGGCAAAGTAAAACAATCCAATAAGCAGTTTCCAGCTCTTTATTTAACTACATTCATTCTTTTTTCTTTGATATCACACTCTAGTCAACTATTTTATCCTACTGACCATTCAGTCCTTTATTCTTGTTTTAAGTTGTTTACACAATATTTATATGTAAACTTTCATTTAACATTTTGACAAACTGTCCTAACCAAGATCGAATCTATACTTGGGTTACTAAGAGTAATATGGCCCTGAACGGAATGAAGTTCCGCTCAATGAACTTCGGGTCAACTCCTTTGAATACTCCACTAGTAGATTTCAAATATGCGGTTGGATATATCGCACGTTTAAGTCCAGAGATAGCATCACGATGCTGACTCTGTACAAGTCGATTGTTCAACCACATCACCCATTTAGGCTCCAATGAGTTCAGCAAGTTTGCAAAAGGTCGAGCAGGTCCAAAGATGCTTTGCCAGGGACATTGAAGATATGAGAGAGCTCTCGTATTGGGAGAGGTTAGAAAGGTTGGGATTGAACAATATTCAGAGAAGGTACGAAAGGTGTCTGATACTGTACGTCTTCAAAAGCATCCATGAACTTTGTCCCAACCTAAGATTCACGGTTCAATTCTAGTGACCGTAGAGGCTTAATGTGCGTTTTGAGAGCACCTTCAAGTCCTCGAGAATCCAGGCTAGTTCGAACAATGAAGTCCACTTCTCTTCTTTCTTAGGCTCCTTCATTGTTTAACTTCCTTCCCTCTAATTTTCGTAGGGAATACGTAGGCCTTGTTGATCCGGTAGCATCTCTCACGTCAAACTTGGACAATTTTTTAGATAGCATTCAAGATCAACCCTACATTCAAGGACTAACTCAGTCTGCCAACTCAAACTTGTTGGTAGACCAAATATCATAGAAAAATTGAAATTTAATAAATAGACGAATTATAATCTTTCATTCTAATAGTCCTGGAGATTACATTCGCTATAGCGATTAGAAAAGCCCGTAAAAAATCAAACCAAGAGTCGCAATTAAGTACTACTACTGTTGGTACTATTTAACAATATCTAACGGACATGGAAATTTCAAGTTTCAATGAAAATTATAAATTCTAGGTAATGATTTGAATAATTTGGTATTGCTGTTTACATTTCTTCACTTATATTTGAAAAAAAAAATAACATTTTTATTCTAACTCTTAATATATTTTTTCACAGAAGAATGCGATTTATGCTTTTTCATCTCTTGGGGCTGCTTCACTTTTTTGGTCATTTATTGGCGATTTGTATTGATTAGTATTGATTTAATATTGAAAAATAAATTAGTTTATTTCTTGAAAAGAAACCAAAAGCAAAACATGTAGGTAATTTTTCAGGATCAATTATACTGGCTTTTTGGTATAACTTAACACTGGAACCTATGGAAAAGTTTCTAAAAAGTGATCTATTGTAGGGTTACAGGCCTAATTTTGAAGTGCATTTTCATACTTGTCCATGTTATTCTCTTTTTTGAGGTACAGCGTGACGTCACAGCTGACAGCAAGGAACGAATGACTCGTTACTACTCAGGCCTATAGATGCTATAGGCATAGATACGCGAGGTTGAGTATATGTCATCAAATTCGACGGACCTGATTGGCTGCCAATTGTCAACGAACTTGGGGCCTTTGTTTGAAAACCTTTCCGACAGGGATTCAGTTGCTTCTAAAATGAGATCGCACGTTTGCATCGCATAATATGGCAAAGCATTGAATAATTTATGACAAATTTGATCCACCATGGATTTAACCAGCTCATTCCACAGGTTTAAGATTGTCTCTTGTCATTACAATGGCATTAGTGTGGTATTTCTCAATAAAATGTAAATGACACACTGATCTTTTGCATGCTGCCAGTCTCGAGTTGGACTAAAGCACTTCAAAAAAGAAAGTACAACCATGTTCAACAAATTACATTGTAAAATAAAAGGGATTTGTTTCTTCATAGACTCAGGAAGCTCACATGTGATAATGTTAATCTGAATAATCTAATGAAATATTACAGCAATCTAATCTTATGAAAAAATGGGCTCAGAAAGGATTTAGAAAGTAACAAAATAATAGTGACACTCTAAAATGCCATATCCATGAATGAGCTTGTCTTCAAGTAACTTTTGACAGTGTCCTTGAAGAAAATATTCAAAGATCCTTGTCATGATAGAGTTCTTTCTTATACAACGTATCACTTCAAAATTTGTTTGGAAACTTTTTGGTTCTACTGATTGTTTGCATTTTTTAAGTGGAGCCACTTGTCAAACCTCGCGCGTATCTGAATCCAGGGTCTCTACTCAGGCCTTGTATTTAAAGAGTACGACAGTGAGTTCAGCGCACTATAGCGGTTGAATTTTGGACCTTCAATTCTGTTCCAAAACAATGTGGTCCCAGATCCAAACCAAGTATATTTACATAAAAATATGTGGCTCAAAGAGTTATATATGGCTTTAGTTACCCGTAAGGCACCCTTCATTGTACTTTGAACGTTTTAAATACCACTTATAAGCCACTTTCTACATTTGGTGCTGAAAGATACATAATCTGAATTTGGTGTTGCTGTGATTGCAATTACCGATGTCTGAAGAATAACTTAAGCCTTATAACTAATCATTAAGGCACGAACGTTTACAAAGATGTGTCTAGTCTTGGATCTGGGACCCTTGTAAACTCATTGTTTTGGAATGGAATTGAAGGGTCAAAATTCAACCCCAACGGTGCGGTGACCTCACTGTCGTACTCTTTTAATACAGGGCACTAGTTACTACCTTCCCCTGCTGCCTCTTGTTCCATTTGCCATGTGAAGTAAAGGAAATTCAAGGAAAAAGTATAGTCACACCCTAACTTTAGGTATTTTGTGGAGGGATAATTCAGACTAACATCACTAGGCTGAATTTGTCATTTATTTCAATTTGCCGGCTTGCTGAAGCAAAGAGTATTCTGATAGTGAGCCAAGTTTTTAAGTTCTTTGCCAGAACCACACAAAAAATAACATTTTCTTTAGTACCCAAAATCAAGGTGCCGGACTACAGTTTTCCCTGTGTTTTGTTTACTTCACATGGCTGATATATCTTGGTTTGATGTAATAGTTTGTACTTACGATGGAAATGTAAGATGGCCTTATAATCATCTTCATTCTGAGCCGTGGCCATTCTTGAGCCGCTTGGACAACTTACTGAGCTGAAACTGGATTTACTTGCACTTGGTTGAATATACCAGCGTCCATTGAAAGCAACAAAATCTTCATTGGGTGGAGCACAGGTTGCCATTGCTGAAAATAAATGGAGTTAGGCCAACACCTTGAGATTCGATCATCTAATAATATTCATTACGCTATGTTGATACTATACAGGTTGGACTTCCTGTTTCAAAAAAATATTTTTCAACGTTCTGATTTCAACCATAACAACAGTTTTAGGCCAAATATGCAAAATAAAGTGCAAAATTACAGTTTAAAGGTTTCAACTAAAAGTGACAAGGGCAAATCGGTAAAAAAGTGGTCTTTAGTGGCAAAAAGTATTTTCACACAATTTACCCGTCCCTAGATAATGACACTGCCTATCAGATACAAACAATGTGATGTCTGGCTTTCACATATTTTGCTTCATTTTTTTGGGGAATTTTTCGAAAATTCGAAACAGAGCCCTTTTTCTTTTAGGTTTTCGGATGTGAATTTTTTGAAAAAAACTTAGTCTAATATAAGTTAAATTGAAGACACAAAATATTATAGTAGGCATGAGATTATCTGTTGCAAATCGTCGTTTCCATTCTGCTCTTGTTTTTTTGCAGACTTTTTTTTGCAAACTTCCGTCAACTAATTCTGTATCATGCATTTATTTCCTTTTTGAAGTGCTAAAACCTAAATAGATGCTGATTTACTAGGGTTGGAAGATTGTAATCGCTCATGACCCAACTTAAATTCCAGTTTGACAACAGTGAGGCAAAAGATTAATCGAAGCACTGTTAGGGCGGCTTTACACTATGATGGAACACCAGGATTGAATCTGGTTTGCCGATTGAAGTAGGACTAGTGCTGGGGCGAGTTCAGTAGAGGACTCGAGTCTCACACTGTACTCAAGTCGGACAAAAGCCAGCGATTGTTATTGCTTACATATTTTGGAGGGGGGGGGAGGCAGAGTAACATCCCCTAAGTCATACCTTTATAGTGGATTTGAAGGAAAGGAAATTCAAGGAAAAATTGAAAATTGAGTCTGGCACCTTGAATGTGGGCATTTTGTGGAGGCAGAATTAAGACAAACATCGCAGCTATCTTATACCATAATCCCATTGAATCTTTAATAATCAAATGAAGTTGTGCTACACTTGATTCACTCAATAATTAAAAATGCTAAGGGATTATGGCTATGTTGTTTGTGCTATAAGTAGGTGTGCAAAATTCTATCACCAAATCATGGAAAATGAACAATCTGAGGGAAGTTCAAAGTCACCGTGGAAATAAGTCTTGTCTTTAAGAAATGTCCAATCCTCTGCTTATTTGTTCAAAAAGTCACAATGGCTCATTTGTCTTCATTCTCCATATGATTAATTAACAGAGACTCAAAACTAATCTCAAAACTAATTACAATGAATTCCTTGAGTCTGATTGAGTGCCTAGAATATCATATAAAAGAAGCATATATGGCTTGCTGTTTGGTTCCTGTTGGTTTATCAGCACTACACTTATTTGAAAATGGAACAAATGTTTGCAAACTGAGGAAACAAATAATGAAATGACTAGTTTGAACCCATCAATACTCCAGGAACATTAGTTAGACCAGGGGTTAGACCAAGGTGGTAAGATAAGGTTAATAGATCAAAGCATAGATGACTGCGATGGTTCCCTGAAGAGGGTCGCCAGGGTTTAAAATATTTTAAATGATGAAAAAAAAACATGGACAAAGTCAAAAATATATGGTAAACCGAAAAGATGCTTATACATTTAACTTATGAGCATATAGGTAGCACAACATATTGTTAGCAATAAAATTATTTTAGGCTCTGTTTCGAATTAAACAATTTTATGAACCTTGGAAAAAAATGTGCATTCTCAGTGGTGGAAAAATACGCTCTTGCCCCTTGTAAAACTCCAACTCTTACCTCCGTTTGGAATACCAAAAGTGACAATAAATATCAGGATACCAAAGAGGTCGGTGTTCCCCTCCATCACGGTTGAGGTCTTAGGAAAATGTCTTGTAAAAACCTTCTAATACTAATTTCAATGTGTAGCTTATAAGTTGAAATGTCTCCCTCGTGAGCATAATATATACTGCATAAGATTGAATTTGCCGTTCGGTTTGCTTGCCCGGCGGAAAAGAGAAAGCAAGGACCATTCACACGTTCTAGACCTGGGTTTTTTGGACCTCGTGTTGGTCTAGCAATGGCTCGTCTCACTTGGGTTTAGAAGCGGACTAGTAAATGGGCTTGAACAATCTTTTCAATTTGGTAATGCGTGGGAGTGGGAACCAAATTTCTGTTTTTAACAATCACTGAAAAGAGTAAAGATGGCAATAGACGAATTTCATTACTATTCAAAGATGGAATAGATTTCTTCGTTCATGAATTGTAAGAATGGCGTGCAAATTGGTGATAAAAAACTTTGAATAGGCTTAGAAATGTTGATGGTGAATCGTCTTTGAGCCAAAATGACCTTTTTCCTCAGGCTACCTCCAGTAGCTCTATGATGCATTGTGCTTTCACCAGGATACCTATGACAATATAAACGTAAGGCACAGTATAAAAATAAACAGCTAAAAATGGTTAATTAAATGTGAAATGGAAACTGCTGGTTGGAAAACAAATTGATTTTAAGGCATGCTTTCTTTTAACAGGAGGCTTTTTCGTCGACAATACTTGGAAAAGGATAATCACCCTTTCCTTTCCAATTAAAACGGTTCTTTAATGGCACGTGGCAGATAATTGCTTTCAATAAATAAATACTCTGTGGAGTTCGTAATTTTTTATCAGCATGGCAATTAATTCAATTTCTGGCGACTGTTGGCCGTCATTTGTCCGCTCCGCGTTTGTAATCTTGTTATTACAAGTGTCTCCTTGGGGACGTTTGGTCTTGAAAACCTTTGCACATTTGATTGCCTTTATACTTGTCCCCCAACACAGTTGTTGCGACATTTTTGCTGAAATTATCAAAACCTTTTCGGTAGACATTGGTGACCTAATATTCAGTTCTCCGTCTTAAATACCAAGAACACCTTATCCTTGACAATGATTCGTAAATCATTTTTAATAAAAGAAACAAAATCTAAAAGATAATGTAACTTAATCAAATAACCTCATTAACCCTATATTGAAAGGCTAGCCAGTTCTCCCACATCTGATTCGTTAGTGGATCAGATATTCTATTCTTCCTTTTTCTTTTCTTTTTTTTGCGGACTTCCTTACCGCTACCGGGATTGGAATTCCAGCAGTTCAAGACGAGAAGATTATTCATTTTACTTGACTTTCATTTATATATTAAATTTGATCGTTAACAAAAAAAGTGAACAATGGTTTGCCAACGTCCAAAATTTAACAATTATATCACTACTTTGGGAACGATCCTGCAGTCATTGCATGGATGTTTATTAATTGTGAATATAATTGTGTTATTGATTACTAAGGGTCTGAAAAATAGTTTTGCTATTTGGGTCCAAATAGCTGTTTTTGAATTATGAAAATCAGCAAAAATGAGTTCCGAAATCGTAAAAATAAGTTTTAAAAAAGTGAAAGAAAGGTTTTTGTTCAGTTATTCAAGCATAATGGTGGTTTTTGGGGTCAAAATTGCTTGATTATTGTTTTTCAAGATGTTTTTACTCTTTGGATTGAGTCTTGCCTTAACATCAATAAAAACTTGAATTTCTTTGGAGACTCCTCAATGAAGAACATCATTCTCTTTAAGGGAACCATTGAAAAACCTAACAATATACTATGAATAATCCACTTTTAGTGAAAAGGAAATTGGTAACCCTCTGACTTTTGGCCATCTAAAGATTGACTCTCGTAACCCCAGATCTTTTCCCTTGGTCTGGTCTGTTGGGAAGGGATTCACCGTTCTTGCATAAAGTTCTTTAAACATCAATGGTTTGAGGATGGACACCGGAAGGCTCACCCAGTTCCCTTGGCCTCTTCTTAGTCATTGGCAGGTCGTTGGATTTGAATGTGAAATCCTGAAAATCCTTGCCCCGCCTTCTAAGAATTGCTTGATCATTTTCAGTCTCGAATTTTCGTGAAAACGGCCTATACCTTACACCATACAATGAATGAGCCAGTTCTAATCTGATGGAAATTGGCAACCCTCTGCATTTTGGATATCTGAGCCCAGTTTTTTAAAGCCACGGAGTGAATGTTAGATCGAGGAAAAGTCGTACTTTACTACATAATTTGGATCTTTTCTCGATCTAAGGGCGGCTTTACACTAGGATGGAAAACCAAGATTGAATCCGGTTTGAGGATTGAAGTAGGACTAGTGCTGGGGCAGGTTTTTTGTTTATGAGTCGTTTTGCTCTCCTGGAGTGTGTCGAACTTGCCCCAGCACTAGCCCTTCTTCCATCCTCAAACAGAATTCAATCTCGGTTTTCCATCATAGTGTAAAGCCACCCTTAGATTCACACCTTGGCTTTAAAAAACTGTGCTCAGAAGGCTAACTCCTGTAATCCCAGATCTTGTTTCACCCTTGGTCCGGTCTGCCATTAAGGAGTTTGCCGTTTTTTGCATGAAGTACTTCACTCACTAATGGTTTGAGGATGGACATTGAAAGGCTCGCCCACTCCCCTCAGCCTCTTGCCAGTCTTCAGCAGGCCGTTTGTTTAGGTTCTGACCTCAAGATTGCACTTCTTTACATTTTTGAACATTATTTTGGCGACAAATGATGGGGAGTTATCAATCGCCACTAGACAGTATAAGATAGATCTACTTAGAAGACAAGCCCTCTGGTTAGATCACTTGTAATATGCCCCTAAGTGCAAAACAGTTACTCTTAATGAAAGCTTGGGGGATCAATGTCGAACAAACCATTGAACGGGGACAAACATTGTCACTCCAAGGTTAACATTTTTTTCCGCCATATTTCCCCTAAAATTTGGCTAAAATCCTTAAATTTCCTCCAAAAAATCATCGGTTTTAGGTTCTTTTATCGTTAAAATCGCGAAAAAGTGTTTTTTTTTTGCCCAAAAATGACCCAAAATAGTTGAAAACTAAATTTAAATTTAGCCAAAAAGTTGTCTTTCCGACCCCTATTGATTATACTTGTCCACACTTTCACTCTCTTTCATTTTTTTCACATTTTAGGATTCATGCGTAGTATCAAAATTTTAAACAAAAAGTAATGATGAGAGACTTAGGGCGGCTTTACACTAGGATGGAAAACCAAGATTGAATCAGGTTTTAGGATTGAAGTTGGAGTAGTGCTGGTGCAAGTTCGGCAAAAGACGTGAGTTGAGTGAAGGACTCCAGTTTTTCACTGTGCTCAAGTTGAACAAAAAGACTCAGACATCAAAAACTCGCCCCAGTACTAGTCCTACTTCCATCCTGAAACCGGATTCAATCTCGGTTTTCCATCCCAGTGTAAAGTCACCCTTAGTGTTGGCAAGATCAACCGGGCCAGGGGGTAAAGGTTTGGGGAACAAACGTGTCACAACTTGTGTCATGGGGATTAATGTTGGCAACCAAATGACAACCAACTCTGGCAGCAGACTTGTCCTAATTAAGGTCATGCCGCGAGAAAACTATATCAATAAGAACAGGGGTCAAAAGCAGTGTCAGAAGAGAGCAAAAGCCTAAGTTACAAATACGCAAAGTACAAATTGAAAGCAAACCTCATGTGACTTTGGACAATGAAAATCGAATTAGAATTTCTCAAAGCTAATAGTTTAAGACTTAAAAACTTCAAACTAAGGAGAAAGTTATAAAGGTGTAGAGGTGTGTGTTCCTTGAATTTTATCTGGTCGTCTATACGCGTCTATCAAAGTTCCAACACCAATGACTTTACCTTTTGACGGTTTCTATTTAAAGCAAGGACATACTTATAAGCAAGGACAGAATTAATAATAATCATAAAATAAACATGCCGACAGATCCAGAGCTACAATCAAGTCAAGAGTTAAAATGGCCCCTCTCCAATCTCCAACACCAATGACTTTACCTTTTGACGGTTTCTATTTAAAGCAAGGACATACTTATAAGCAAGGACAGAATTAATAATCATCATAAAATAAACATGCCGACAGATCCAGAGCTACAATCAAGTCAAGAGTTAAAATGGCCCCTCTCCAATCTCCATTCACAATCCAACTGGCTACACATAACTCCAAGCTCTTTGCTCAGGAGTGTACCAATGGGGTGGCTGAAACAGATCGCATAAATTGGCAATTATCTGCCTTTACAAAGTGTTTCCTTTGATCAGATTTTTAAGTGCTCTCGATGCTATTAAACCATTGGAAATTCAATTTGCTCTTCATAGCTAAGCATCACAAAGACATTTCAGGCCAAATATGCGACTCACAAATACATAAAAAAACAGGAAACTGCGGTGATTTTTTTTCTCTCAAATAGTTGGCCATAAGTGTCCTTGAATGAGGATTTCAGAAGTCGTTATCAATTCCCCAGTTCCAATTCGGTTTCCGGAGAAGCCGCTCAACCACCACGGCAGCCACTCTCCTCTATGAAATTGTGCATTCCAACATCAGCAACAAGAGGAGAGTGTATGGATGCTTTGTGGATTTCTCCAAAGCATTCGACAGGGTGGACCGAACGCGGTTATTCCTCAAACTCCAACTCTGGGGAGTTCCGCGTTCAATCTGTGTCCTGCTAGCCAACATCTATGCGGGACTCAGATGTCCATTCGTTCTGGTGAGGACCTATCCCCCTGCTACTTCACTTCCATTGGCCTTCCGCAGGGGGATCCACTATCGCCAATTCTTTTCAATCTTTATGTATCCAACCTGCCTGAAGCCCTCACTCACCAAGGCCCCACCATCAACCATTCTCCCATTCAATATATTCAATATGCAGAC
>NC_081444.1:5900398-5983247 GCF_007210705.1 Tigriopus californicus
ACACGATCTAGTGCATGACAAATTTCAAATATAAACGTGCCAAAGGGTTGTTTGATTGTGAAACTGAGAGTGCTCAATGGCTTCAATAGGGCCTATCAAATTGGATCAAGCATTATTTGCAAAACATCCACCAAGTCTTCCCACATTGTGCCATTTTCGTTCCAAGTGGAACGCTAAAGAACCAAAGAGGACGTTCATGCGTAAAAGATGGAAATCTGAGGAAGCTCTAACTAAATCTGAGCCTGGAATTCGAGGCCTAAACTTGGTGATTGTGGATATTGAATGGGAATTTCAAGACACAGAACAGGTAGGAGGTTGGGTGTTGACAAATAGAACTCTTTCGCGAATTAAAAATCATTTGAGGGAATGATTTCCGATTCCAAGGGCTTAGGGATTTCAATTTTAAAAACTGTTTTTTTTTCTTTTTCAAAAACTTGTCGTTTGTATCAATCAAAATCACCGACTTTGAATGAAGTCAAATTTGGGCGAAGTTATTTTATTACACATTGGGTTTGTAGTCTGTGTTTTTTATCTCTTGGTCGAATCTAAAATTGACCGAATATCGTAAGTTACAAACGATCAAGATGGGTTTTGATTAATTAGAATATGTTATCAAAAATATCTTCGTTTTTCTAAGGCACCAATATGATTATAAATGTTGTCTTTCACACAATTGCTAGTGAGGATTTGCCAATGAATGAATGAGCACTGGGGGTAGTGTTTAATTGTAATTTCAATTTGCCAAGCCTTGAATTCACTTGAACAGCCTTAAAATGTGGGTTCCTAAATTACAATAACTAGCGCATTCCATTGAATATTCTTCTCAATTTCCATGCGTGGGAGAGACTTCCGGCTTAGACTGGCAAACATTATATCCTTGGGATTTGCTTTGCATAAAAGCATTTTTGAGTAAAAGCTTAACCATGTCAACGATGAAAGCGAGCGAGAGAATGGAGGAAAAGTGCTTTAGGCAAGATATGACAAAATTGTGTTCTTCAGCTTATCTCCGTGGTAAAATTCTTTCAAAAGGTTAGCAAGGTTTAAGTATGCAATCGCTTTTCAAAGAGGAAGGAACAACCTTTCCTAATACCGGTCTTGAATTTATATCGTCAAGCATAAACACAGGGACTTTCTGAGCACTGAAGCCTAAGTTAATCCACACAACCAAAGTAATAACAAACTACCTAAAGCTTTGTCTTCTAAGATGTCATAGATGAACACCGTCCTTCATTGCGTGCATTAGGCTGCCATATTAGCCTTGGATCTCTTTGTGAGACTAGCGTGACGTGATCCTTATATCTTGAACAGAAAATTTGCCGATCTTCTAGCTGGGAACAAGTATGAACACGTAACATTGCCAACATATTGAAAAATCAGATAGGTACGAGTACTTTTGCATAATAGAAAAGTGTAACGCTAGCCGAAAAGTTCTCCAAGATGATGCATGGAGAGAAAGAAATCCCTGCCTCAATTCGGGTAGAATGGTATTATTCTGGGCCTGGTTCTCGTCTCCGTTCACTTACTAGCTGAGATATGTAATGTTCCACCATATCTCATCCACATCATTTCCTCAAGGGTCTGTATGGAACCCCTTTTTTGGAACGACGTAGTAAAGGGCCCCGTGGTAACCTTGAGATGGAGGAAACATCTCATTAGATAGACATTCTAGCCGAGCCTTGATCTCAAGGGTTCACTCTCCAGTGAATATGTGGATCATCCCCAAATAGTAGAATTGAACCATGGTCCTGACCAAGTGGACCACTTGCTACCACGATTATCTTTGCATTAGCTCATAAATCTTGGAGTAGGACCTGGTTTGTGTCCTTCTTCAATATTCATGACTTCCGTGGCTTGGAATGTCATGGTTGGAGCTAAAAAGCAAGAAAAACCCCTTTCTATCTTGGTCACATTGGGAAATCATTCTCCATTTCCGGGTCCAATCCTCGGCGAGCTTCCGCATTAGTGCCAGAAAAATGGGGAAGCGAGCAAAAAGTGTCATTGAAGAAAAACAAGGATTACCACATCACATCCTTCCCATCGCAATGCTTGATAGCCGGGAACTTACTTTGTTTCCACAGAATATCGTAGACAAACGCACACAAAAACCCAGTCAGGATCCACTTGGATGGATCCAACCAACCTCCCCCCAATTCTGTCCAAAGTTCCAAACAAAGAGAGCCAAATTAAAGTGTTGATATTCAACAACGTTGCCAAAGCTTGAGGAAAGTTCGCCTCAAGTCATCAGAACTGTTTCGGAGTGTTTCAACGTGTATCCATCCCCTCCTTTTCCTGTTCCTTCTGTATAGTGTAGTAGTCTCCATTCTTTTGTTCGTTCCTCTCAAGCCATGCATTTCTCTTGGGCAGAAATTGAAAATCCCCCCTCTCTATCCAGTCGTCTGGCCTTTCCCAATTTCAGTTCCAGTTCCACCTTGTTCCTTTTCCGTCTTTTCCTCAGCAATTCCACCACTAGCACCACCCTCGTGTCTCTACCCAAAAGGCGTCTTTTGGGTCTGATCCAGGTCTGTTGAGTACACGTTCAAGTGGAACAAGTGAAGCCGAGCAAGATCAAGGGGGGAGGGAGTTTATATCCTCAATTCCTTTGGAAAATGAATGGCCATTATTTCAAAAGTCTCGCTTCGACCACATTTTCGGGAGAAAGGGGGAAAAGCATCTTGGTCTAAATTGTCGAGGAGAGGTTTAAGTTTGTTCAAACGTTTAACTGATACCTTTAAAGTGCATCCATTCGCCGCAGGATCATTAGTAACATTATCTCACCCAAAATGATTGGTTCGTTATCAGATCGGCCGGAAACCCAGACCATAAGTCAGCTTCTAGTCTCTATCTCTCAGGATCTGCCAGGATAATGCAATGAAAAAAAACGAGCGACGCTGAGTGATTTCTTCATAGGAAACCGAGAATTTTCATGTCAACATTTGTTCAATTTTGAGGCCTTGACATTTCATGAACATTCTACGACTGTCAAATACTGTAGTACTCGGATCCATGTATCGACACATACACACTCACACACATGCAATGAGATGTTGTGTCGTCGACAATACAGTACGTCAACCCCAGACAATCTGTGACATTCCTAATGTGTCAAGACAAATGGCTATAGGAACCAATTCAGACCATATGGGTCCCAACAGATGTGATTGGGCGATGCCCGGGTTCAGTTTGATCTCAGCTATGGAATCGATCGGACTTTTCCTAGGTTTGCTCAGCACTCGGCATGACTCTTGAAATGCAAATTCCAAAGATATTCAGGAACAACGCCGAAACACCTGAAGTCATCGGCATATTTGTCACACCCGTCGTCCTGTTGTGTCGAATAATTGTTCGAGTATATGTGCGTATGATGCTTGAGGAAGTCTCAGGTAGACATTAAACACCCTCAAGTCCTTCCACTTCGCTTGAACACTCATCCATTAGCGTAGAAAGACTAAAGAGTTGACTCCTCCCCCTTTCAGCTATCATGAATTACGTCTAATTGAAAATGTGCCATCGGATTCAGGCCCAGATCGAGAGGTACGTGAAACACACTTGGAGGCGTCCATAATGGGTGTCAAGTCCTGACGCATCATATCAAATCCTCGATCTCTCTTATTCCTTCTGAAGATCTGGCGGGTCTCTTTGGAAGTCAAAATCGGCTCGGATCAATCTGCAAATAAAGTGGTTCCTATTTGAGGATGATTCGTACAAGAGTCGAAGTACGGCCGGCATTCCAGGGTGCAGATGAAACATGTTAGAGCCTCGGGAGGGATTGAGAATATTGATTTGAAAGTTCCAGGGATGATGGACAGACCCCCTTGGGTGTGAGCTAGAATCCCATATGGAATGGTGTCCGATTACGTCTGCAATATTTCAAACACGTACACTAGTTTGAATCGCGTGGATGCCGCTGAGGTGTCAATCCATCAAAAAATCCAATTACTCTTCTAGAAGTGGTTGGCCCGCAGCTCGAGTCTTAAGAGGATTTTTTTTTCAATCATCCAAAATTTGTGAATGGGCTTATTCGATGGTTATTTGCAAAGGCCGCGAAAAGATAGGCATGTAAGGAAAAGAAAATATTGGCGAATTGTCACTTTGGAGAGACTATCAGATGGGTTTGCTATGCGTTTTGGGTGTGGGACGCGCAACTTTCGATTGGAAATGGTTGTCTGACGACAAGACAAATGGGAAATAAAACTTAATTGCAGTAATTGCTCTGGGTGTGGCTCCTCTCTTTGACTGAAAGGTGTGTCAAGCAAAAGTACGATGTGCCAATGCTGAACTCTCTTAAGTCAATTTAAAGCCAATCGGCCAAAATACTACCCTCCAAAGAGGTATTCAACACTAGAGAAGCTTTTAGCCACAAGGCAAATTTTGCCTCGGACTTCCTTGCTTGCAATCATTCTTCGCTTGGTTTCCAATCGTCATAAATATGCTATGGATGCATTTATGGTTTTACGCTTATCCTGATTCGTACTCTAATTTGTCATTTTTGATGGGAACTTGGAAAGATTTAGAGGCAGATAAGTCTTGGGAGGCTGCCCGCTTGGAGCCGAAAAGGGCAGGATTGGCAATAACAAAGAACGTACGCCGAAGGACACGCCAAAACATATCTAATTAAGAATCTCTCAAAAGAATAGTACTTATCGAGATTTGTAGATCTACCATGGCTTCCACAAGAGCAACACCGACCAAATTCAATCAACGCCATGAAATGTTTTTTTTTTCTTCAATGGTAGCTAGCTCTTAATAAAATGCCAAGAGCCAATTTCAAAAAACGACGTAAGAGAGAAAGAATGCCTGTTGCCAAAATATGGGAGGGGCCCTTGAATCCGGGTGGGCTTTGAAGGCCCAATCGTTTTCCAATCAAGGCACTTCCAAAATGGGAAAAGTGCCATAAATCAACATTATTGAATGTTGGTTGGGTGTCTCGCCAGTTTCTCGATTTCCCTCCCTTCAATAACTTGAATAGGAGTGGCCACATGAAATGAAATTTCCAAATGGAAATCGATTTGCCATGCATTTGGTCTTGGTTTCCGAAGAAGTCCAAGCTCAAGAACTCGGAATGCATTTCAATGATTTGAATACATCTAGGCCACAACGATTGAGTACAACTCTTAGACATCAGATGGGTGAGATAGATTGACGTCCTCTTACAAACTAATGCCCAATTTCTGTCGTACAGGTGCTCTGGCTTCTTGGGTTCAGAAGCCTAAGTATGCACTCACATCAGTAAATGCCGTCTTATTTGAAATTCATCCGAGCACATTGGGGGGACAGTTCCCAAACCATTTGAAAGAGATGCATCTCTCAGTCACTACACGAAATTGACACAACTTGATGCATATGTCTTAACTTGACAAATGAAGCTCATGCTCTTCATGTACTATGCAAAAACAATACTAAGATGTTATACAAGTGCCTTTTTTTGGTTTCACTTAGATCTCTATGCTCACAAATTTCTTTTTCGCCCATTCATATCATAGTTTGTGAATAGCTGCTCGAATTCATGGTCGTTTCAAATACCATAACCCATACTCATTGCATGCGTTCCCATAGTCTGTTGCCAATATTTCTCCTCTCTCTCCTTTCTTTCCTTCTCTTAAATTGCCAATGCAATCAAAGATAATGGTTTCGAGTGCTGCATAGAGCCCCGAAAAATATCCTTTCTTTCTGTGGATAAAAGCATTGCAGTGGTCGATCAAAGAAACTCAAGCCTTTATGAGATCTTCTCAATGAAGAGGAACGAAGATGAGCAGGAAATTTGTAAAAGTTCCTGTTTGTTCCAATTTCTCGGGTCTGATCCCTTTTAATTTAGCCACCCATTTATCATGGTGTTATCGTTTCCATTGCACAGGTGATTTATCCGGATGGAGGGGACATTTTGTCATGAAAGCTGGCAATAAAACGTATTTGGGTTTGATTCGCAACTTTTTCTTCACCGGAACTTTTTTTTACCCGTTGTAAGGTGATACGCTTATCTATGATATCCAGAGGGGATTTCGAGTCTGTAACTGTAAATAGGCTGAAGCACCAATGGGGCATGCTGAAAGTGAAGCAAGAAAAGTTTTTAGGGTTCAATTCCCGCATAAATCTTGATCTCTTTCCTTGTGACCTAGCCTACGGACTGTGTACGTGGTATCGCCGAAAGTAGGGAATGGAATAGGGTTGTGTCGATTCGGTATCTTTCCCCCTTCTACACACTCTGCTACAAGGAGATGTTCTTTTCCGCCCTATTTCCAGACTTTTCAACATTTTTTCTTAGACCCGGAATCAATCAGCTCGAACGAAGAGCGTGGGGCAAATTTAAATCTCATCCGTTTTATGTGGAACACGCTCGGACTCAATTCAGGTCTATAACTTGAATTATTTATTCGGTCCGATTTCGTAATTCGTTAAATGGCCACCACATTCCAATTAGGTTAGGGCCAACATATCTACCGAAAGTACAGCATAATCTGGGCAGATTGTACTCAAGACGTTAGTTTTCATTCACTTTTCGGTTGGCACTAGGGGAAAAGAGCCTTTTGTCTTGAGTGAGCTCAGTTGTCAGTGCACTTTATCCATTAGCCTATTGACCTAAATACATGGGGCATTGGTTCTTTTAGCTCACTCTCCTGGCGTCTGGTTCTCAAAATATCATTATCCGTTTATCGCACTTTATTGATGTTACACTCGTCATGATGTGACCTCGCCCAATGAATCCATGAGCAGTCGTCGTATTGTCTGGGCAGTATGATAACAGGATTTAAATCTTCGCTCTCATCGCAAGGCCCCCTTTGCCCCCCAAAAAAAGAAATCCTCTGCCCCTCTGGACACTTGAATTTGTGGCGAATCGGCATTGATCTAGAGCTCTTGATAGAAAGTGAACTCATGTAGGGAGCACACCAAAAGGACATTGACTTGTTTGCTTGTTAGGTTCGAAAAACCAAGTATGTACTACTAATGGTTTTGGGAGGGGATCCTTGGTTCTTGTTCCCACTCTCTCTGAAGAGTTCTCTATTTAGCCCCATACTACACCCTCGCCAATCGCGTTTTCCTTCCCCTCCTCTATTTTCTTTTTCTACCTCCTCCCCATAAAGAAATCTATGGCGAGTGAGAGAAACATTGCGCCTGCCTCACAAACATCCCCATGATTTCGTGACACTTCACGGTGGGTCAAGAGGTGTTTGAGAGAAATTCTGGGACTTGTCTAGCCTGAATCCTTCATCATTTCATGATGAGAGCCAATGTGGTTTAGAAGTCCAGATCGGGGTTTCTATACAGATGGTATTCTTTACTCTCCAAACCAGCAGAATGATTACATGTTTCTAGAGTTTCCCGGACTTAGTGTTGACCTTTAAGTAGAAAATGGACTCCATGAATAATGTACCAAGTTCCATTTGTGGTTGGAGGGGTTCATGTGTTTCTGGGATGTTTTTGCAAATCGCTCTCTAACGTTCGTTCATTGCCAACTTGAAAACATTTCCTGTTATTTCTCTTTTGACTATTCCTAGCCATGTGCCAAGTCTTCCTTAAAAATACCAATCAATATAACTTTGCTGTTCAATCCAAATACACGTAAACTCAACTCAAACAGATCATACGTTTAGATGGTCTAACCTATCAAAATACCCCCCTCCCCCATCTTTGACCCAACGTGGGTCTCATTTAAAGCACGGCACGTTGAGAAGAATAGTTCCTCTTTTGGCCGTCAAGTTCTTGACTGGAAGTAGGGCGCTGGAGGCTAACTCACCCTCTTCTGTCCGAGCCCTGGAAACCGTACGTACTGAGATCTTGCATCTTGCACAGTACATAACGAGCAATAGTAGGATCGTCGAGGAGGAGGAGGAGGAGACGGGGCGTTCAACGAAGGAACCGAAGGAACGAACGGACAGAACTTTAGGAGCGTCGGGTGAAGCGCCCAGAAATGGCAGAAGAAGAAGAAAGACGGATCAGTTGTTTTGAGTCGGTGATCCGGACGAGTTAGGAGTTGCCCAGAGCCCCTAATAGTGCCCATAACCAAGTGAGAGTTCTTTCCCTTTTTCTCATGTTGCGTGACCAAAACGTCTGCAAAACTGAAACCTCCAGCCAAGCAAGTGTTCATTGACCATCCAAGGAGAATGAGATCCCCTCATGGTTTCTGGGCTGTGTTATAGTGCTCCAGCAACCTGAATCTAGATTGTCAGTGAGTGTTTGTGACTGACCAATCTTGTTGAAGAGTCTTTTTCGTGTGCTTCATTTTGTTTCGCAGGACGGACATCCCATCAAAACTTGTCTGGACATCCGAGAGTCAGTCAAGATGCCCACGGATTGCCTCTGTGGGAAAGTGCGTACGTTTGGAATATCGAATCCATGTTTAAGGCGAAAACTACTTTTGAAGGAAGCCCCAAGGTCGACGTTGTCGGTCTCTTGGTTCTCTGCTGTCATGCTGATAAGAAATCCGGGTGGGTTGGCTGATTACTTGCTGAGTTTCAAGAAAATCGGGCAGGCAGGAAGTAGCCCTTGGTGAATGATTTGAGCTGATTTGGCATTCTTGAAATTGGTAAATCTCCAACGTGCCTTAATTCCCGACGCGTCTTGTTTCACGCAAGACTGTCTTTCATTCAGTCGACGATATTTGCGAGGCCATTTCTGCACACTCGAGTAGATTTCATTTCGTCGGAGATTTCCTCGCCAAACAAGTCGGCCATTCCTCGTTGAGAAAAACATCTCGAAACAAGGGAATGTGACCGCAAAAATTGAAGCAAGATCTCTCTCTCTCTCTCTCTCCACGTATGAGGTTATCCAGTATATATTCTGTAGTTGAAACCTCCCCCTCCCTCCTCCTCTCAATATGTCCATACAATACTTTAGAACGATGAAGTGAATGTCTCTTGCTTGGCCTGAATCGCAGCTTGTACATTTTTGACGAAAGGATGGTGAAAAGAAACGAGAGAGAACGGCTGATTTTCCCTGCACTGATTGTTATCAAACTTAAAAGACCTGCTTCGAGTGAGCGAACGAACCGATGGATAGATAGATGGATAGATGGATGCTGGAGTGGACACCCGAGATAATTTCCTTTTTTGCACCAATCAAGATAGAGTTGAGCAGGAATTTGAGCGATTGAAAGAATTTCAACGGCGTAATTGGAGTGTTCGTAGAGCAGTCAACAAGAGCGCAGCAAGAACCCCATGATTTATTGAGCATCTCGCCTCACTGGATCCCGTTCGTTTTCCAATGCTGCAAAGTGCACCAAATCTGGGGCATCGTTCTTCCTCTTCTGAAGGGTTGGTAGGCACGTCAAAAGTTCAGAAAACAAGTCCAACCCAATCATGATCCAGGCAAATTCATGCTCTCACCATCGATTTTGACTTAAGGTCGAATTCAGAACTCTTCCATCAAGTGGAAATATTCCGGAGGTCAGGCCTTCATTTTGATGCTAATTGCTTTGTGATACTCGGTTCCCACGTACAAAGTACAACAATGCACCGTGAATGATTGGTTGATTACCATTAGGTGAAGAGCCTCGTCGTCCATAATCTTGGCAATTTTCTTTTACTGTACGTACGTACACACGTACATAGACGATGGTTTGTTCTCTGAAAGCAAATCATCATTAGGGCAAATGGCACTCTTTGATGCATAATCTCTTCGGAAGCTGTCCGTACATGTTTCTTCCATACTTTATGAATGAGGGTAATTGAAACGCTGACCTTCAGCACTGCACACTCCCATAATGGCTGTTCGGTCCATACAAGGACCACGGGAAAATCCTCTTTTCAAAGTCATTTATTCCGCACTCACATACACACACACGCATACTCAAACTAAGTACTTATTTGAATGAATTGTGTCACTCAAAAGCGAGCGGAGCTAGATGGGCTGGGATTCAATTGGTGTGTTTGGGCGGACTTCTGATGTTCTTTTCATGCTTGAGAGCCATTTCCTCCCGAGACCTCATTCTTCGTGTTGTTTGATTGATTTGGTGTTGGCAATGTCCTTTCTAGCATTCAAATAGACACTCAAGAGCAAAGAAGTGGTTCCTAATTGAGAGAAATATCGTGAAGCTACAAGTTTGGCCTTGACAAATCTCGGGAACAATAAAACCATTTCGGAAAGGACTTCCGTCCAGACTGTTCGTTCCATTGCCAATGATACCTCAATCACCACACAGCCTGAAGGGACGACCAAAATCATTGGAGGTGCTACAAGAGGTTTTACGACTTCATTGTGACCTTACCTTGTCCATTATTACAATTCACTGGGAATTGAAAAGAATGTGTCGACCCTCCGGGAGGAAACAAGTTTATGCTTTTATCCCCATTATCGCCATGCTATATCTTTGCCTCAAGGCTGCTCATGTCCTTGCTCGTGTTTAAGCATGCAAACATTATTGGCCTTTGTTTACCAATGCCCATATTCCTAGGGTAAAGACCATCGCTGCGCTTAATGCTTAGTCAAGTAATAGCCCATTTGCAATGCTTATTTATGACACCCTTGAATTAATCGGCCACTTCCCAGTCATTTGAACCCTCCAAGTCATTGGCAATAACCTTTTGTGCATGGAAAAGACCCCTTAAAGGCTTAGCTAAGCTCAGAGAGCCCATCCATTCTCATTCGCTCAAGCCAAAAACGAATGAACGAAATGTAATGAACATTTGGCGATGATGAATGATGTATGAGGGCTTGTAAATATGAAGAAAAAAAACCGTTCCAAATTTGAGCGATCCGAAGTGAAAGAACGGGTTACCTGCGTCGTACTTTTTGGCCCGAGAACAAGATATTGAGCTAGTGAAATGTTTTGCTCGCACTCTTGGCTCACTTTTGCAAAGTCGTCGGATGTTTGTCACTGATTGCCTGGAGAAAGTTCCTTACTCTTCGTTGTTCGTTCTTTTCTTTTCTTTGCTTTTGTTTTTCTTCCTTGGAATGTTATGCATTGCTCTCGGTTGAAATGAGGATTAGGAAGGACACTTCAGTGAAGTGGATGTTCTCTCGTTCACCTGGCTTAAGATGGTTGGTTTTATGTAGCCCTCTTGGGTTCAAGTGTTCCTATTTCTGTTTACGATTGCCAGTACAACGAAGGACCCACAGAATAAAGGAAGGGGAGCGGTAATGAAATGTCGATCAAGATTACAAAGTTTCCGTCCAAGCACTTTGCTTTAATGAAACCATCAGAAACTTCCTGCTCCTTCTCTGAGTGTCTCATCTGGGCGTCGTATTAGCGACCAAGTTGGGATATTACGAGAACTAGTTGTTAGATTGCCACTAAACGCCTCGAGGATGGTTCCTGGAACATGCTCTTGATGCAGTCTAGCGTTAATGTGGACCGGACCAAGTCGGTTCCCAAGGCTCTAATATTCAAGTCAGAGGTGACCACAAAGATCCTGAGGGAACAATCGTGTCCCTGGGCGACTCAGAACTCCCAGATGTTTCGCTGGTCCATAAGCGAGGGTCTAAGTTTACGAGCCGGAAATTTGGAACATGAACCATTTTTGAGTCTCGGACCCGAAACTTTCAGACTCATCTTTGAGCAACTTTTCTTAGACCTCAATGGACAATGCATGAAGCTCTAGAATCATTGTGTTGGCTCGGAAGAGTTTTGGGCGACAAAACAAGGACCATAGCAATGCCATTAGCTGTTAGTGCGACAGTTTTTTTTTCTCCTTTGGCGAAGCTTGGAACCAGGATCGATTCTCTGGAAAGCAAGAAACAGAGCTGTTCGGGGAATTCGTCCCCACTTTCTCCCACTTCGTAGTTGTTCCCCCCCCCCCTTGATCTTGACTCGACGGAAAGGGAGGAACACTGTCAAAGTGGAAAAGGGAGAAGGGAGAAAGAAAGACGAAGGAAATGTCCCCTGTTCCATCCCAAAATGTTGGGTGCCACCCAACCCTCTTCAGGGTCCATTTTTTCCACCCAATATTGCTACATCAACAAATCACCTTTTTATGAATGCTGGCAAGGGAGCGTCTTCGATCGGGTACATTCAATGGGAAACCAAAAAGAAATATATTCGTTCAAATGAGGTGTTTTTTCCTCTTCCAAGATTTATCTTACAGCCCTGTGTAAATATTGGATGAAAACTGCGCTTCCTCTTGAGCTACCAAAAGCAAATTAGTAGTTATGTGCTCTTGCCGCAACAGTGGTAATAATAATTGTAAAAATAATAATGCTGTAGTGGCATCATATTTGGTGAGACGAATGCGGGTCCACAAGCGAGTGAATCCCTCATGTGATGCTCAGCCATCTTGCACATCAGCCTTTTGCTGATGGATCCATTCTTGAAATGACTCACATAGTATATTTTGTGAGGGACAAACACACCCAGTAAGTCTCGAGCAACGATTATTCCACATTTTCGTTCCACAACACGTTCCGTTAGCCACTTTGGAAATGGAGTCCACTATTTAGAGTTTCAAAAACGTCTTTGTGCCCCTCGTCATTTTATATTTTCGGTCGACCCCATTTTCAAAGCCTCGTACAAAAGCAATAGTTGACAGCTGTGCACCAGGCAGACTCCTTTACTTTCCTCACTTCCCCTTTGGCTAACGTCATGTTCTTCTTGACTTGGAACTAAATGTTCCACTGAACCGAGCCGTTCAGTGAAGCTGCTCTATCAAAATCAGAAGCAATCTTGATTCTATGGTACCTCCTGATATTGGGACGTTCCACTTGGCTTTTGTGGAGCCCTATTCACGGAAGGGAAGCTTTATTAAACTTGGAACCACACACACACATACACAAAATCGTTCCAACCCCCCGAGTCAATTAAGGAAATACGTTAATCCCTAGGGAACTCGTAGGAGGTCCAATTTGTATAGCAATTCGGCGGAAGAGGTTGGTCCTTTCGAGCTGAGATTGGTTTTCGGAGCAACCTTGGGTTAATGGTTAATGTTCCTTGTTGGACATGCTCTGCATCAGATGTCTGAGAAATGGTATCATCCGGAAGGAGTATCCTATACCATTAATCTTGTATGTATGGAAAAGTGCATCGACTCTCCCGTATACATAGGACGCAGACTCCGAAAAATGTAGATTCATGCCCTGAACAAGGAACATTTGCACTTCTTACGGCAACATGGCATTAATATATGCCAAAGAAGACCTACATGAGTTCTAGTCAGGTCAAAAGCCTTGGCTGGGGTTGTCTTTTGGGAGTTATCTGCTCAGTCCTTTTATTTACGCTTGATTCATCAACTGGTCCAATGTGGGGAGCTTTTTCCAAAGACTCTTTGATCCATTGGTTCCAATCAAGCTCAAATGGAAGCCAGACATTTTTTGCTGGCTTTAGCGGAATAAATTACCACAACATGGAAAAAGTCACCAAAGGCTCGAGTCTGCTGAACAAGACCAATCTCCTTCTTATCATGTTCCCATTTTCTTTCGGAAACCAAGAAACCCTTATTTGGATGCAAATTTAATCTGAAGAGTCAAGCTGTGATAAAAGCTATTCCCCAGACTTCCTTCGGAGAACGTGAGCAGAAACTCGTTTCAAGATGGCAAAGCCCGGAAATTTATGAGCGGCATTGTCGTGTGGTGGCTCAAAAAGTGGGGTTCGGCTAAACGATGTTGTTCCCTCGATCCTTCCTTGGCAGATCTCTCCAATCTGTTGGATGGAGCTTTCCAAATGAAGGGCGAAGTGTTTCCTCTTTTGCTTATCCAAATGGATGGGTTCCTCCCGCATTCCTCCTCCTTTATTTCCTCATTAAGAATTCCGTAAGAATTCGCTAATATGGCAAGATGGAGAATAAATAGCTCTGGAGAAAACACGAGTTACTTCAGTCGTAGAGTGAGTGATCTCTCCTTCTGGTTGGCTTGTTTATCCTTAGATGTTGCCTACGACCTACAAGAGAAAATATATCGAGACTGTTCCTAACAGTTCCAAGTCAACGTGTTTTTGTAGTGGTATCACACCATGAGTCATTCCCAGGAGAACAGAGGGGTACTGTACACGTCTAATGCAATGCCAAGGTACTGAGTAAGATCCGATTAGTCATCTGATTCTGCCATGTTTTCCATCATGTCTTTGGCTTTTCTTTTATCCTGCCTAGCCAGAAATAATCCCCAACCAAATCTAGCCATAGATTCTGGCCGAAAAGGGCCCAGAAACGGAGAGAGTTAACATTGCTTAACTGGGATTTATGTGTTGGGACGAGATGTTAGTAGCATCTGGTTTCACTCGAGACCTTTCCAAGGGAACTTTGAATCCTTTCCCCGTGTACTACATTTGGGCTCTGAAAGGGACCTTCTCCAATGTAAGAGTACAAAGAAGCTCTTGATCATTCATCCATGCTCGGCTAATGTTGTCAGCGTTGCCAAAAGTGCTGAATGTCATCCGCCCAACGCTCGATCGAATGAAGTATTATTCAAAGAGGGCAGGCCAATTTTGTAGGACCTTGATAGTTCTTCTTCGCCCAGTGTTGATGTAATTTTGTTGTTGTTGTTGTTGTTGTTGGGGTCGATAGTGGTCTGAAGTCGAACTTGGCACCTGTCACATTCATCAAGCCCATTAGTGGTTCAAGATTGGATTTTGAGGGGGGCAGAATATGTCCGATCCTTATGTAATGGGCCATTCCTATACCCAGCCATTAGTGGAGATTCATTTGTTGGCCCCTCTGTGTATTTCTCCCAAGATTTCAATGATAGATGGAGAGGTAATAAATGCACCCTCGTTAATGATATGAGGTGAACAGGACTCCATTGCCATCAGATTGTCTGATAAGGACGCAAAGTGGCTGTGCACGTGATTATTACAAGCGACGATTAAGTGGGTTCTTCCTCAAGTATGCGCTGTACATTACAATCTTCCGTGACCTTATTTCGTCAGGGATTCGATGTCCTCGTTGGATTCGTTTCGTTCAAGCCGACGTCTATTGATCCTTCTTCCGTGATGTCAATCCTCTCAAAAGAGAACGTTTTGTCGCCCGATTCTTTGAACTACCTACCTTTCTCCCCATTCGCTCATGTTTGATCTCCTCCTTGGGTCCCCTCTCAAACCATCGTTATGATATGTATTCAGCACTTTCCTCCCTGACGAAAGCGGCTCTGAAAACCAAGGAGACTTCTTTGATTACACATCCTTCCTTGACACAAATCTGTCAGACTTAATTAAGACCCCGATGAGTTTCGAGCGCTCTTTAATGCATAGAATCCGCAGCGATATTCCGAAATAATTGGGCCATGGGATTAGTGAACGACCCTCCTTCATGATTAGTTAGGCCCGGCTCATTGAAACCAATTGAGCCATTCCAAGCAAAGGTTACTCGATGCTGGCGTCTATTGTATGTATGTACATAAAAGCTTGCTCTCGCGCCATTGACGCAAAGATTGCTATGCACATGATGGAAAGATGAACGAAGGAGGAGGAGGAGGATTTGTTTGGCTCTTTTTGTGTTATTCTTTTGGCTCAAGTCAAAGACTTGATGGCAATGACATTGCATTCAAATGATGACTTCCAAGCGCCAACAAGGTCATGGCAGTTCTCATTTGCTTATTGCATGATTATTATTATCATTGCGACTGTACTGAATGTGAGCTGGTTGCGCAGGTGGTTCAGTAGGTCGACGGGTTGACGTGGTGGTTTTTCGGGCAATTGTGATTTATGTGGGGAATTTTTAAATGGTAAATGAGATCCTTTGGCCTGATGCTGCCTGGTTTTCATCTGAAACAAGTGGAGATGACATGACGGATAAGTGGTAAAAATGATTTCAATTTGGATCGTGAATGCAGACATCAAGCCCGGGTACGTGTTCATTGAAAGCGCTCCATGAATAATGCCAGTGTTGATGAGAGTGACTTGGCTTGGCTTGGTTGAACGGAGGCCTACTTTGCTTTATGAAGAGCTTTGAGCAGATGAACAACTAGCATCGCATGTAGGTCGTGACATCGAAGAACAATGCAAATTTTCATATCCAAGCCAAGGTTAGGAATCTCGTTTTTAAATGTTGCCACCTATTACCATATCCAAATGACAGGAGTATGTACGTATGACTTGGAAATGAAGGTTCTTCAACCCTCATTTCCGAGGCCGAGCAAGAAATGGTCGTGTCAGAGAAGGATGTGGGAGAGATCTTCTGGTTTTCTTTGATTCCTAGGCGATCCTTAGACTAAATAATTTTATGGCCCATAGCTGGTGGTGGGGTAGTTTACACGGATTGTTTTCTCAATTCTGTCGCGACCTCTCCAGGATCTGAAAGTAATTACAACCATCACTGAATCACAGACTGGAATTCGTTTTCTCTCAACCAACCTAGGGCGTTGTTTTTCCACTGCCAAGAGGTATTACTCGCATTTTTTCTCCTCCCTCTACTCCTCCTCAACCTATCCTGGTTGTAGTGTACGTACTACGTACATACTACAGTGAAGGTTCCTCTAGAGCACTCCATCCTCGTCGTTTAATCATTTTGCATCCAAAGCCAGTCAAGTAAGTGACTGTCCGGTTGGAAATCGTTTTAGGGCTCGTGATATCGGTCTGAAGAAACAATCTGAATAGAGCCGAGGATCGTAAACTCCCGAGCCAGTGTTCAACTTCAACTTCATGGCTGATCAATGCTGCTTTTACCCTTGCCTGTGGGCAAACCTCCCATGTTGACCTTCTGAATAAACCCCCTCAGGGAGACAAAGCCAGGATCAACTGTCTGGATCCTGAAACAATTGGCTTGTTTTTGTCCACGATCGCGAGACAATGACACACGTGCGACGATCCTCCAGGATGATGATGATGATGATGATGAAGAAGAGGAGCATGAGATGGTTGAAATGGTCTTTTAGAAATGCAAAATGACAATGTAGTTTCACTTGAATACCCAACCAATGAAGGATGATGAGGATCATGAGAAGGAGGAGGAGAATAGCCTTAGAGATGGCAGGCTTCCGAATTCACAATCCTCCCAGGATTTTTCCAGCTCAGGTGTTTGTGTTTGTCAGCTCAGTTCAAAACAGTTGAAAAGGGATTATTTCTGTATTTCAAAAAAAGCGCCAAGCAATGTTTGCAGTGCAAGTTAGTAGAAGACTCGCCTTAAACATGGCTCTCAGCACCCCTCATATCGCACCTAGACCTGAAATATCAAAGCACGCCAGAAATCACGATCTTGCCCAAGATTCATGATCCGATCAAGAACGATTTTCCTCAGCCAATGGATTAGGATATCATCATTAAGACTCAGGAAGTGTTTGCAGCCGAGACGAAGAAGAAGAACCAGAAGAAGTGGTGCTTTATAAGCTAATCGAATTCGAAGTTCGATCATCGCTCTTGTCGATCGGGCGGTAAAGGCTCCTCCAAGCTCATCATTAACCTCGGTAACCCGGGGTCCGAATCGTGCTTTTCCAACCTGAGAACCATAACAACAGCGAACACGACGTCGTGTTGGTTAAACGGCGGGTTCCAGAATGCCTTCTTTCTCACCCTAATCCACGCAAACCAAGTTGAGTGGTGGGTACTCCCATTGAAGACAAGAAGAGGTGCCTGAAGAATGCGAACGAGAGTTGAAAGGGCAGTCGAGGAGATTTCTCTTTGATTACTACTGTCTGCACTTCTCGCCTCCCGAAACATTGAAGGAAGCTCCTCATCGTGTCGGGTTTGCCCGATTTCCAACTCTCTTTGTGCATGAGCTCCGCCTTCCTCATTGGGTTTGAAGACTAGGTAGAGGAAAAAGAAGTAATCAAGTGAACACTATCTCTTGGATCCGACGAGCCCGATATCTCGGTCGCCTTCGTTGTGCAAACAAACTTATTCACTCATTCACTCCGGGTGAGGGCCCTAGGAGAACAAACGAGAGGGAAAGGTGTCACTTTTATCCCTCATGATGACTCTCTTGTGCTCTCCATGTGGTGGACAAGTGGATTGGTGAAGTGTTGTCAAAGATCCGGGCGTGAAGTGTGAGCACCGAAAGGAATTAGTTCCAAATGTGGATGGATGGTGGTCGGCTGCTCAACTAGAGCATGGTCTGAATCTGGACGAGCGGGAAATCATCACATCTATCGTGCATTTCGAGCAATGAAGAAGTGAAGTTCCGATGGAAAAGTGAACAACGACGACTCTTTGGTCGTGATTGGCGAGCTTGTGTGGAACAAAATCTCACACGTTTAGCAAATAGAGATAGCCTCCTCGGTCGGCTCTTTGGATTGTAACCACGTCAAATGTGAATGACCAACAATTACACCGAGCAAGCAACATGTACAAATTCTACTGGAACAATCTGCCAAAATCTTCCTCCAAATCCGCGTGTCGTGCAATGAGTCCAGCCACCGTGGTCGAGGGGGAGGACTCGCCAAAGACGAACACTCACACTGATATGTCGTCCACGTCCACCACCGCCAACACCACGACTCGCTTAGGAGGTGGTTGTTGTTGTCATAGACATGTGGTGAAACCCAGTGGTGGTGGTGGTGGTGGTGGAGGGAGTTGTTGCAGTAGTACTGCAAGTAATGGCTCTTCTTGCACTTCCAGTTATTCTGGAAGTTCGGACTCGACTAGTCTCTCTCTGAACAATCAGTCATCCAACGGTGTTCAAAGTGGACAAATGCCGCTTCTAGTGTGTGGAAAAGGTGCGGCTCTACCTCTGTCATCGGCATCTATTGTGCCGGAGGTACCTTACCGTAATGGGGTGACCGTTCGGGTCAAAGACGAGAACAACCCCAACAAGAGTCACAACACCAACAATAACAATAACTCTACCAACATCAACAGTAGTCATGGGTCCGTCCCCGGGGCTGGGAATCCAAGTTCGGGAAGTCATCGAGTGCTCTTGAAGCTCCGTCGGATGTCTGGAGGAGGTTCCTCGAGTAGCTCTCGACCCAAGTCAGTGCCAGATTCCAGTGAACTCTTGGATGGTGTGGTGAACGGTAGTGCTGCCACCTTTGCCAATTTAGCGGATCTCAAGTTGGGATCGAATGGCAGTGTTGATCAGCAGAAGGGCTCAAATTGCAAGAGCAACAAACCCTCCAAGATGAAGAGCTCGAAAAGCCTCCACCACTTCTACAACAAGACTTGGAATGAGAAGTCACTCAGCAAGTTCTTAAGGCATGACTCGAGCGACAACCAGCACAACTACGAGAACATTTACAACTCGGACAAGGAGTCGTCTACGACATCGGGGAGCTCCATATTCGGTTCCAGTGCCACGAACTCCTATCACCCCGTCTACGAGAACATGTACCTAAGAACAACGGCGTGCTTCAGTTCCTTGAACCCCACGATAAATAATAACAATGACGCCCTCAAAATCAATCAGCTAACTCAATCGCCCACTTTGCACGCTCGTGCTGCCCGCAATCGCGATCGGAATCGACCCTTGGGGGGTTCCACTGACCAAGATCGAGCCTCAAATTCGCAGACTCAACAACAACAACAACAGCAGCAGCAGCAGCCGCAGCAGCAGCAAAAGCCTTTGTTCAGGTCGAAAAGCTGCGAGAGACCAAAGATGAGGGATGCCGTTCGCGATACGCTGAAAAACTCCAGCGACAAATTCCATTCGAACCTCTCTCGTTTCTCCTCCAAATTCGGTCATTCGCCGACCATCTCGAATTTCTCCCAGGTTGATGGGGAATGTGATAACTATTCAATTCTGGCCAAACATCCTTACTCAAATGCGAGTTCTGCCTTCGACGAGGATCCGGAGGTAAGATAACAACGTTGTTATTAGTATTTATGAGCAAAACAATGTGCGTGCATGCCTTTTTCCTTTCACGTCGTTGAACTTTCCGAGGCAGATCTTTACGGTAGGGGGCGTCAGTTTAGCCAGAGGCTCGCCAGTCGACTTACTAAATATGCCACGAAGAACAAATTCGTGAAAACTGTCTAAACTTGGAAATCATCACCACCCGAGGATATCGTGATTTCTGTAGGCGGAGTCCCACTCTTGTCCATTATTATTCAGTACTATCCTCAAGCTACATTCGGTTCTTCTGTGTGAATTAGAAACTCAGATCTCCGGAAAAAAACGATCCCCGTTTTGGAGAAGAAATGCTGCGAAACCAGTGGACGTGTCTGATCTCAAAATCTGTTGTTCTGTTTTGCGGTTGATGAATTCGGGATCGTTAAGTTTGGCACTGTCTTAATGGCTGATGTGGTTGAGGTTTGACCTCAATTCGATGTGCACTTACATTTCACACACATTGAACAGGATCTGGCGGCTTCGAATGCGATGAATAATGCATCCCAATTACCCTCTTCATTTAGTAGTCGACCAAGGCAAGATATTGCATTAAAATTAGAATTAGCCGGAGGTGGTTGTATTTAAGAGCATCTGGAACCCAAACCCACCTAGACGTCTAAGAAGAAAAAAAAACACCATTGCTTGTGGGAGTTGCTCGCTATTAATCATGCCAGTTTTTCGGGCGCTTACAGTAGACCTGACCAAATGTACGTATTCGAAGACAAAGACAGAACTTGATTGCTGTGATAGATCACACTCACAAACATGTCATTACTAATCAACCATAATTTGTCCCGAGGATACAGTTCCATTCTCTGAAGTTTTCTTTCGCTTCAAGGCAAAGTGCAAGTTTCTCTTGAAGGAGAGCAGTCAAAAAGTTGGCTGAGAAGAGGTGAAGAAACGGGGAAAAAAGTTATAATGTGTGTGGCCTAGATCTTCCATCCTTTCGGGTCTATTGCCAAATATGGCCATGAATGAATGAACCTCCAAATCCATTCCGAAATAAATCCCGAGGACACGGAGCAACCCGTTTCGTCATCCCATCTACTAGATTGACCGGGACTGTTACGCAAGATTGTCATTCCTAGAATTCGTGATTGGAAATAGAATTTCCCGATGATGGTGGGTGATGTCGAAACTGTGACTGTGGAATGTAATGAGTATTTCTCTCCACAACCGATCACTTCGACCCCCTGAGTTAATCTCTAGTAATTAAGGAGCCATCCAAGCATTGAGCCAAACCATATTGGGCCTAAACCAAAAGTCATGGTGGGAGAAAATAGCCAATTACCGAAAATTGACTTCATCGGATTACTTCGCCTCCATGGACTCGAGATCTGAGAGGGGAAATATTGGGAAATTTCTCTTCAAAACCTCTGCATTTCCTTGTGGTGGCTCCCAATTAGTGAGCTTGAACACAATGATGATGGTTAGGAATTGTCAGCCGTGATTCGTTTTTTAGCAAAAGAAGCCTACTATGCGGCAGATGATGATGATGGTGATGCTCTCATCTGTCCAACAAGTTGTCTTGAACGTTTCTCACTTGTCCATCGACTGATTATCACATTACTCCATCAAAAGAGAAATCCCAAGACGTTCTCTGGCTTCTCTTCATGTGAATCTGTATCGTCCAAGATTCCCGGTTCCTCATCTAGTACTCTCCTAGCCTGCTAGTCCCGTCAAACTACAGTGTACGTAAGTACGTACGTATATCTAGAGGGTTGTGAAGAGGAATGAATGTCTGTATACACAATGACTTTGAGAAATGGATTGGAGAACTCTTTGAAGTAGTAGACGAAGAAAACGAAGAAGAAGAAAAAGAAGCAGGAGACTCTTGTCCAATTCATACACAACCTCTCAGCAGATTTCCTAGAAGATTATTGTTCGCTGGTTCGGTGTCATGCGCTGTACCGTACATCCGCCTTGGTCCAATTCATACACAACCTCTCAGCAGATTTCCTAGAAGATTATTGTTCGCTGGTTCGGTGTCATGCTTGGTCTCTGGCCCAGCCCAGGAAGAGAAATCTTGACAAACGATAAGGTTCCGGTGAAAACGAGACGAGTGTCATTGTTCACCATGAAAATGACATAATTACCCACACTCTCGACCACTTCAATTACCAGGGGGCGATTCTCAAACACTTGTTGATAAGTGGTGAAGCAAACCTTGATGGACTTCATGATCAAGCAAGACTCGATTGGGCGTCTCTACGATTACAAATTATTGGTGAAGAGGATCATGCTCAAGATACCAGATATGTTTGTTTGTGCTCTACTGAACCTACTCTGAATATCAATGGGGAATTGGTTGTGGCCAGTGCCAAGGGGAAATTGAGAAGGGGTTTATGGACGAGTCAGTAAGAAGTTGGTCGATTCCCACCTCCAAATCCAGTTTCTCCCCCTCCTTCGATCAGCAATCCGAGCTACATAACTTCAATAGTGTTGCTTGTATGCTTCTATGGACACATACTTAGCACACATGTTTGCTTTTCAAATGATCTTGAAGTTCTCCTCAGGCTGGAAAGCTACTTCTTTTTTTTGGCTTGATCAAGTTTATGTTCGAGCAATGAATCCAAATAGTTCAAGGACCTACGATGGACCGTGAGAAAAAAGATGGATCCTTTGGAATATGAAGGAACGAACGAATCCAGAAGGAGCGTTTCCTGTCGTTCGGATTGGAAGAAATTGGATCTTGTGTGTGGGGGGAGGCATGTTTTGCTTGTACAAATATTCAAGCTTTGTCATTAACTTGAGCTGTGCTGTTTATGTCTTGGCCTCATTTTCATTGGCAGAAAATAACAAATTCCCTAGGGCGCTCAGCAGGTATTTTGGCTAAATATTTGGAGATTGTTTCCACGCTTTCAGATTCAAGTCGAGTTCTCGTTCACTTAGCCAAATTCCGAGCCTACTTATTCATTCCACTTTGTTCTCGTAATTTGAGGACAATTTCGTCCCTTACGCACAGTAGATTAATCGATTCGAACTCCAACAAAGTTCGACATATCTCGAATCAATTCTCAGGGCCGAATTCGAAATCAATCCCACTTTGCCTCTTTGAAGTGAATCCCAATATTGCAAGGTTGTTGGAGCTGCACATAGTGTGAATGTTTAACATTCGTTCGTCTTGCAGCCCTTAAAGTCATCACGCGTGTGAGCTCGCATTGTTGTGTGGCCCCACCCTTGTCGTCATACAGAATACGTACCGATAGCTAGTACGGGTGAGGGAGGGAAAAACTTTCTTGACGATATATAAATCATGCCAAAGAATGCAAAGAGTCACGTTGAAACGTGTGAATCAACTTTTTGGGGGGAGAAACTTTCAAGACCCTTTCTCTCTCTATGGATTCACAGCAACGCCAACAAAAGTTGAACCAGGAAGCGGCCGGATGACGGCATTCATTTTGTGTTTAAACCAGCATACGATGTACCTACCAAGAGGTATTAGGAATGTCCTATTTCTTCGTGTTCATGGCAAAAGCTCACGCATTGTGTCTGAAATATTGAATCACGCTAGAACGAGAGAGGCCTGACTGGAACTTAATATGTGGGCTAGTAGTCAAACGTCGGACATAAATCAATGAGGTTTAGGCTCAAAATGCATCGAGGGCCCATCGGAAAATACTCGTAAATCACTAACCGTCGAAGATGCTGGTCATGTTTCATCGGCTAACAAGGAACAAGGAATCGATCCATTGTTGTCCATGTGGTAAAGTCAATCCTTTGATGGGTAATAAGAATCAAAACATGAACATGCCGCAAAATTGGTAGTTTCGGGCCCCATCATGTTCGGCTATGAGTCTAACTAGTATTCGAGTGTCCTTGACAAATTCTTCCCTGTCCCTTTGCAGTTCACAATTCCGAGTAGCCCAATGGGTCCTTTAAACTTGCTGTTTGGAAAAATAATTATCGAACGTGTTCGGAGAGGGGAACCCAATCATTAGCGGCTCCAAAAATCAAGCAAAACGACTTCCAGGCGCAAAATGCGAGGACAGGATATGCAATGTTTTCCCAGCTCTTGGCCCGCAATGACACGACTCTTTGTTTTACTGTTTCGTTCAGGAGCTTTGTGAATTCGTCAGATGGCACAAAAGGAGTTTTTGTTTTTGAGATTCAGGATTTCACATACGGGAATCCGGAGGCTAATTATCCAATGGAATTCGGAATGGGAAGGGCTATGCACCGATCAAGCGAGGTCAAGGGCCAATTCCGACCGATTGCCTTCCCTCCTCGATTCATTCATTACTTGATCGTGGTCAGTTATTCGGCCTTCACTCGATTTGATATCAAAACAACAAGGTAGAGGGCCTCTACCAGAGATGCTTGAATAACCCCTCAACCTGTTTTGAGCTTCATCGCCCATTTACAGTACCATATCTGTTTTTTTTCCACTGGGATCTTGGCACTGGGTCTTGGATTTCAGGTGAGGCTTTCAAGATCAAGAAGCGACAACCGCAAACTTCCTATCACCGTAATTGTCTTTTCTGAACCTCGAGTGCTCGACACAGCGCACCAAATCATGATAATAACTCGAGATTGTAGCACACTGGCACTCGAGAATTTGAGAATGAGAGCATTACCCGGTATCTTTTGCGGAACTACCATATGTTGGTTCATAATTTTCTTCCTCATTCTCGAAAGAGCCGCATCCAAAACCCCATCCATCCGTCCATCCATTCATCCCTATCCTTTGGATCCTCCTGTCCAAAGGAAAGGTTGAGCTTGAGCAGAATTGAAATCAGCCGTCCGGGTTGGAGGCTGTCAAAGAAACAAATTCTCAAATATGCATGAGGAATTCGCAATTCTATTCTCTCCACATGATGCCGGGAATCTGAGGATCTCTTCTACAGTTGTGATGGATGATAGACGTGGTGGCCCGCTAAACCTGGGGAGACGTCGCTCATTGTCCTAAACGAGCGAGAATCGAACAATAATGAGCCAAGATTATGCTGACGTCGCACAATGGTCAGATTACGATGAGGGGTATTCAAAAAGAAAAGGATCAGAATTCCACTTGACGGTGGCCATGGCGAGGCGCAAAAAATCGTGTGGCGATGTGTTAGGATACGAACTGAGTCATATTTCTTCGCTTTTAATTGCTGCCAGGATTGATAAATTGAGCCAGCTCACTAACAAAGTTGGTCAGGATTTGTGCCTCTGGAGAACGAGCAGGGGGGGGGAGGGAGATGGCTCTAATTAAAGCCGTAAAAGTCCCTTTGTGTTGCATTCTGCTCGAGAGATAAATGAGATGACACAGACAGAAGGAGAAGTTGACAACTGGGGCTGATTAGTGAGGCCTTTGATCTCCAAGCAGGATCGAAAAGCATCACTCATCATCGGGGGAATGTGTTTGAGAACCGCACAGGTTCGAAACAGACCCACTTGAATGGTGTTGTTGGGGCAACTAGTAGTAAGTGAGTGATATCCATCCTCTAAAAACATCCAATCAGAGGTCATCATTACTATCGGGTATGTGCGAGGAGTGGGGTGGTAACGAGGCTGACATTGAACAGTGGATGCTAAGACGTCAGAAAACCATTCTATCGCTCAAGAACCATCGATCATCTCAGATTGGGAGCAGGAAGTGACTGAGAAATGAACGAATCCGTTTCGCGACAATCGGAACGAATAAACCATGGCTAACGAACGCCCCCCCTGACTCCTTGGAGGGGAACCGAGGTGAAATACGAGGCTCAGGAGGGAACACTCAAAGGAAGTAGTACATTACGTAGACCCAAGGAGGGAGAGTAANAAGAGCAAACATCAATAACTTGTCGATTCTTCATGGTTGAACAACATGGGATGATCCTTTGGGGTCTTCAGAGCAAACAATTTGAATAGGAACTGATTGGGTTCCGGTTAAATGGAAACTGTCTCGGGTTGATGCCCATCCGTCATCTCGCTTTTGGGCCCTTTTCAGGGGGTTGAGTTGATTGGGTGAGTGGCATTTAGACAATTCCGGGGCTTTGTCGCTCGTCCTCGGAATCTCAGAATGATATCACAATGGGGGTAGTGGGGGAAGTCCTGGTATTGCTCGAGTGGCTTATTTATCTGTCACGCTTCTCCTATTGGGCCCTACGTACAAATTTCAAAGTGAGCAAATCAACAAAGGGCGTTGACGCGTTGATGCGTTGTTGATGTTGGATGGGAGCCTGCCAATTCTGATGGTGTAATAATCCATCGAGCACGACATGTCAATGACATAATTGGGTATTGAGTGGTCCGCTTTGGGATGTCAGAAAATATACATCCGCGCCAAGAGAAGGATGATGATGATCCATCCCAAGATACCGTGGAAAAGCATCCTTCCATGAAAGGCAAGATGACATTCATCCTGGATGAATCCGGCATGCCATTTCCTTGTCTGCATTTCCGCCACGATTTCTTATTCTTCACGGAATTATTTCGGCGAGGAACTTTGAACGAAAGAAAAAAAGGGGACTCTCACGTCTTAGGGGTACATGTTGCCAAGGTCAAGAGCGGAATAAGAACCCTATAATAACAATTGCGACAAGAGGCATTTCTTGGGTTCAGCTCATTAACACGTGAGCATGTGGAGGCAGGATAATAACCAATCCGTGTTATATCAAATCAGAAGGCTTCAAACAACGATGTCACGACAAGTTGGCATTGTTTCAATTCTCGTTCTTCTCATGCGCGGATTCGTGACCTTTTTTGCCACATTTGAGCTTGCCAGTATTGTACCTACCTGTATGTACTTTTGAACATTCATTCAAAATTGTATGGATCACATTTGCCAGGGAAACACATTTGAAGAACGTAGAACGTGGCTCAGGGTTAATAATGAAAAAAAGAAAAAGAATATTAATCCATGTTTCATGCTCTATTCGACATTTGTTATTCTTCGCCTCAAAATAGATCCCAATCATTGGAATCGTTATTTTGTCTGTGGACGCTCTTCGGTGGCTGACAAATATATTCGAGTACATATTGCGATGTACGGCATGCTAAAAATGTGCTTTATCTCATATGAATCTGTTTATCGTTTCAGAACCAGCATGGCAGTTTGAGTTTGGGACCTGGAATGTCACTACAATCCTATCTGGGAGAGGATCACAAATCCCTACAATGTCAGAATCATTCGATGGACGAGGAAAAAGCATCGGTAAGAATTCAAACACAACTAGAACTACATACTTACCGATCATAAAGTATGAGAGACGATGTGACCATTGGATTGGATAGAGGTTTTCATCTCCCATCACGTTCGGTGTGGTTTGATCCAAACTTGTGGTTATGAGCCACTAAGTTGTTCATCAACATCCAATTGGCTGAAGACCTCTTTTTTTCGATCACGATTGCCAGATGCCTCTTGTCAATATTGACTTTGGTACTCGGGGGTCTGTCATTCTGTTGGTAAGTTTTCTTTGTGTAGACAGGAGACGGAAACTGCCAAGTGACTTCTTTTGTTGGTGTTTCCAGAGGTTTAGTGCTCGGATATGGGGCTCTTGTTTGTGAGCAAAGCTGCAATGCAGAGGTCTCTGTTGTTCGGACATGAAATGTAGTAGTACATACATGTTGACGTCCAGGGAAGTGATCGATCGGATATTGGACGTGTGGATGCTCTTGCCTCAGCTAAGGTGGTCAAGGCCGCGAGGTTTGGAGGTTTGCCTTTTTCACAAACCCAATGTAGCTGAACCCTTTTCTTTAGAGTGAACCCGAAATGATTCACGTCTTTTTGGGGGATGTCACAGCTCCTCCCTCAATATGCACTACACTAGGCATGGTAGAAAACCGACACGAACCGGCCCAAAAGGCTCTTCTTTTACCTGGGCCTCAAAATCCTGTTTTTCGAACTCCTGTGCAGAAACGAAGATTGTCTACCGTGGCTTCCAAATTGCAGCAGCTATTCAATCGATAGTGTTGATAAAAGCCTTGATCTGGACATGACCAGTCTGTCGCAACATGTGCCACCGAGTGTTGTTTTAATATCCGTGTCTCGAGTCAAATCAATATGCTCCATAGCTTTAGCCACTCTCCTTACCTGAGGCGACGGAAACCCATCTGTGAATTGAAAAGCTATGACGAGGATGACACGATTTCTTCTCATTGGACCAACTTCTCGGTACGACTCTTGATCTAATTTGATTTCGATCTTCGTTGCTGAATCAATTCTAAATAAGATTACACAGATTTGGACGATGATTTGTGGCATTATCTGACAAGGGCACTTGGAAGCCTTTTTTTTTCGATCGACCTCTTATGTAGACATTGATATTGATTTTCACAACAAAATTTGCAAAATCAGTCGCAGATATGGATAGCCTTTAGAAGGGTGGAAATAAATTATGGCTATTTTTTTTATGTCTTGGCCATATTGAATCGAAGGTTGTCATTAAAAGAGACCTAGCGCTTTGTCATACATGATCACATTTTAGCCCAAAACAATTAATGTTAATCCTCCGATGGTTTGACCTTCAAAATCATGTCAAGCGAGCATAAAATTTGATCCGTTGAATACACTAAGTTTTGTTGCACATCCATTTAAATCGTATTCTTTTGGGATAAGCTGCTGTACGTCTCTGGTAGTCGAGATGTGGTAGTTCAAGTAAGTTTTGATTCGGCTACCTGAAAGCCTCGAAATTAATCTTATCAGCTTCCAAGGTTCAATTCAAGTTGATAGATAGGTGAATGAATACCCCAGGATGAAGTTGATTTACTTACCTCATACCCAACCAAGATAAGAAGGAACAGATGAAGAGGTGTCCTTCCGCTCTTTTTTATTAGTGCTCTCAGGTCATGGAAAAAATTACAACTCCCTGGGAGATAACGATAATGACGATGCAACGACCTTGGTCGCTTTGGTTTGATTTCTAATGAGTTCAAACTGCTATTCTTAGATAGCTGTATATCAGATACAAGTTACTTTTTTATTCTGCTAACTCAAATTAGCATTCTGTTTGTCATCTATCTTTCAAGGATTTAGAAAGATTACTTTTAGTATGATCAATATATCAGACAGAATATTCATTGAATATGTTTCCTAATATTCCTGATGTATTTCTCACAAACCTCTAGACACACATTATTATTCATTCGAATTTGAGAGGAAAACTGGAAAGTCGATAAAAATGAATTAAACCGAGCCTTTTATACTTTTCTGAAGTTGGTTTCCAAATTATTTGTGGACGGATATTTCTTATTTCCCTAGAAAACACACTTCGTTTCCGACCTTTGAGCTATCATTTGATGTTCGTGTCTGAAAATAAGTTGCCCACACCCGAAGAACCCTAAGGTTCTTTGGCAAATCCCCTCCAGACACATGAGCATCAATTAGTGGCAAGTAAAAAGTGGATAGGAGTCTGATTTAAATCTACACTGCCTGACTCACCACAACGAGCCCCACCAACACTTTTACAAAAACAGGAGCTGATTGGCAAAGTTCGAATCCCTTCATCCAGGGCTTCGTTCTTGGGTCGATTAATGATCGGACCCTTTCCTTAATTGCGTTTCTTACTTAATGAATGCATGACCCAAACGATCCAAGGCTATTTTTCCCCACTTTTCCCACGGGACATTGCGCACATTTCGATACCACTAAACCTAATTGAAAACAAATATGACATGACCTGGATCCTCTCTTGGCTTTCAGATCTTGTCCTCGTCGTCGTCCTCCGCAGCCTCGGTGAATCGTCCCAGCCTTTCCTTGGCGCACAAAATGAAGGGATTCCGACAAGACGTACAAAAGCGAATTTCCAGACTAAGATCCCGATCAGCTGAGAGGATTTCCCAGCGCTCCACAGTCAATGGAGGTCGAAGTCCTGATCGAAGTTTTCCGCAGCCTCCAGAGAGTCCCAGGGTCAGTGGAGGGCACATCCTGCCCTCGCCTACCCTAACTGGACAGGAAACGATCTACACGGGTCCATTCTTGGGACGGGCGAGAGCTCTGGTGGATTACACGCCAAGTCCCTATGATAAAGACGCCCTTCGCTTTAAGGTATATAAAGTCGATTGAAGACAGGGTCCATTCAAGTGAGCTGTAAAGATAACTTATTTTCTCGTCCCATTTCCAGCGAGGAGACGTGATTGACGTCATCAGTATGAACCCCAGTGGCCTTTGGAAGGGCAAGTGCGAGAATCGGGTGGGTAACTTCAAGTTCATCAATGTCGAAATATTGCCTCAGCCTCGAAGTCAGTCACAGCCCAGAGCTTTTAGAGAGAGTCCTCGACCACCATCCCATTCTGAAAGGGCTCCTCCCGAGCGAGAAACTCATAAAAAGGACTTTGGCAACCCGGGGTCTCAGTCAACCCCAGAGGACTGGCGATCCCCTGAAGAAGGGGCCAAGGTGGTCAATAGGCCCAAAACTGTGGATGAACTTTTGAGGAAAATTGGCTTGGAGGTAGGACCGTCGTGGGCAACTCACGGATGATGAATTCTCTTGGCACCTTGGTTGGCCATAACTTGATGTTGGTCTCTCTTTTATCCGTTTCTTTAACCCGTCGATCCGACGATGTTATTGTAAGAAAGAAATTTGATCCATTTGCTTTTTAGGAACACATATCGGTTTTTGTTCTGAACGGGTACGAGGAGTTGGATTCCTTTCAAGATATGGACGAAGCTGAATTGGATTACTTGGGCATCACCAATGATCAACATCGAGCCAAACTCATGACGGCTGTCCAACTGCTTCAAGACTCAGCCAGTAAGTACCATTTTTTTTGTTTCATGCGTTTCTTTTCGGAGTTTTTTAGATGTTAATTGTCACTTAGCAGCTGGCGGAATATACAAAAGCGGAATGACGCAACCTCATACAAACCAATGTTTTGTTAGTTTGCTGAATTTGAATTGCCTTCAACGTATTTCGCATTGAAGGGTTGTGCAATTAAGTGTTTAGGGAACTCCTGCAAAAAATGTTAGACTAAAACAAACAGAACCCGTTTCTTTCATGGTCAGGTTGTATGATTATCCTTGATCTAAGTGCATAGTTGAAAACGTTCAAACCAGTTCAGCATTTCTACCTTTGTTGATTATTTTAATTGCCACCAAATTCATTTAAGCATGAAATACTATGAATCAAACAGCGTTCAATATAATATCTAATCTGTCTCACTTTTGCTTATAGCAATACACTCAGGAGAAAATAGTGACATCGATGTCGGTGGTTCTCCAACCAAGTCGCCCCATTATGCATCCCGCATCAAGAAACTCGATCACATCTCAAGCTTTCAACGACTCAGCTTTCCTCGAGATTCGGGATGTTTTGAGTCCAACGAGAACATCTCGACCCAAACTCGATCCAGCCCCGCCAGTGATAGGTCCAGCCATTCAGGGGTATCGTCCCATCCAGAGAGTGGTATACATCTGCCTGAAGGCACCAATGGTTCTCTATCGTTATCCAGTAGCGACGATGACACCATAACGTCACCCCACCACGTGACTCCTGTCAAACGATCGGCTGAAAAGGCCGCCAAAGCTCGATCCTTGAGAGACCGAAGAACCGTGAATATGGATGAACTGGACTTTCCGGAGTCTGGCCGTGAATTTCGTATCCCGTCTGGAGGTCATCGAGGGCAAGGCAGAGCTTCATTTGATGCGCTAGTGGCGAAATATTCAGAGACTAAGAAGCCGAGCTTTGAGATGCAATTCCAATCAGCCAGACGCGTATTTGAAAGGTGTGATGAATGATGTACTCGTTCAAACAGAGAGAGAAAAATGTCAATAAACTATTTGCATGAAAACTAGTCGACGAAATTTGTTTCTTTTAAGCCGTGAATGTAACGGTATCAATGTTGATAACGGGTCATTTAATAAAGCCAGCTGAATCATGTGTGAATAATCCTCACATTCATAGACGTCGATATAACTTTCCGAGGGAAATCTCTTGTAGAGAACATATTCACTTTCTTTATGAAAAAAACGATAAAAACTAAGAATGAGTCTTCTTCAATACTGTTTCAAAAGATCAGAGAACTCAAGGCTGCATCGCTCACATTAGGATTGAGGCTTAACGTGCGTTTTGAGAGCACCTTCAAGCCTTCGAGAATCCAGGCTAGTTCGAACAATGAAGTCGAACTCTCTTCTTTCTCGGACTCCTTCATTATTCAATTTGCTGCCTACAAATATTCGTAGGGAGTATGTACCCCATGCGGCATATTGAACTTGACAGACTTTCAATCTAATTTGTAATGATGGTTCGATAACTAGGATGATCACTGAAGTCGCATTTTAGTTTCAAAAGAGACCTTGACATTGTCAGGTACATCCCCTACCCTTTTATTGTAAATATAGTGGTTTGTCTTTCTGTTAGGCACGCCGCCAACCATGAACAGTTTTTCATTAATGAAAAGGATGACTTGCTTTCTACTATTTATTTCATTGTGTAAGAACTTGGACCGGGTCAGATCCGCCAACTCTAATTCGTTGGTCGGTCAGAAAATATATGAACAGGGCTTGTGACTGATGAAATATGTCGTTTGACTTTTAGTCTTGCTAACGAACAAATCTGCTCCGTTCCTAGATCATTTTGGCTCAAGCGAGAAATTCAAAAGCCAACATGTCTATGATAGATTCAAGTGTAGAGCCTTATAGCCCCCTTACGCTGCGCGAAATATGTTTTACGTTCTGCACTCCAGAGGGCGCTTTGTCATTCAGCCTCTAACAAATAAAGGGCCGATTGGGCCAATTCTCTGTTATTGAATTTGATACGTTTGTGTTGTTTTTGACTAATTCTATGAAAATCTTATTTTCAAATAGTGCCTCGGGTCACATAATGCCCGGAAAAGAAATTGCGTTCAAGGCAAGGCAAGAGCAGTTTATGTGGCAATTTACCTTGCCACTTCCCGCTTTCTTTGTGCGGTGTGACGTTGCAAATAAGGGCCCTTATTAATGAAAGAGAAAGGAGCAAAGGCCAGACCGCGGAATTCTCCAGGGTCGTTCTTGTACAGGTTAAAGACTAATAGGAGATAACATTGTGATCTTTGAATGCAAACAACCTTCAACTTATCGTCGCCTCGTAAAATATCTGAAGTTAGAGACTTACTAACACAAGTTGGATTAACTTCCTCAGTTTACTTATTTTTTACCCAAATCAATTGAAATTGATGCGAAGCAAGTGAAAAAGAAAGTTCTTGTTATCCAGCTCAGTATTCTTGGAAATCAAAGTCCACTTGTCGTTCCTCATTAAAACGTTCCCATATTTTGGGATGGAGACGGACTTATTTTGAAGCCTAATCAACTTTAATCATCATGCTTCTTCAGAATGAAAAGTGGTTATGTTTGAATCCAGCATTAATTCTAATCTCTGTGTTGGTGATTTTGTGCCTTTTGTGTCTGATTTTCAATTGCTTGAAATATGTTTGCGTCTCCTTTCGGTTCCGTTTGCGAACAATCTGGAACTCTCGAATTTTCTGGTCGTGTCGACTTCTGCTCCTAATGCTAATCTTGTGGACCAATCTGCTTTCGGTCGCCTCGGTTTCAATATGCTATTTTTGCATTGAAAAGACCTTGTTTGGTGTCCAAACCGTTTTATTTGCTACAGTGCCATATATTTTTGTCTCGATATTTCAAGCACTTTTGTTAAAGAGAGATGGAACTGAATGTAAGAACGATGACACTCAAAAGTGCAAAAAAATGATCGTGTTTGCGAAAGTTGTAAGTATAACATTTTTTGATCGAAAGCAGATATATTTTGTTCTGATTTTTTATCATAGAACTGTCGAACAGAGCGCTTCAGTTCACCTATTGATAATATGGTGCATAATGTACTATTCCTTCTTAGTGAGTAGTCGGCAAGTTGACATTCCTCCCTAAGTTTTATGAAGGATACTTTGGACCCCCATTTACACTGACCGGCGGAGAAACAAGCTAATGCTAAATAAATAATCGATCTACCACGAAGATGAATATTTAAACGAGTATTGCAGAGTTTGATAGCTGTTCACATTTTTTGGAACAGGTCTAATGGTACTTTCTGACAATTTATTCTTTTGGTGTGCTGATTTCTATTTTTTCTAAAAGAACAATCAGTGCAACTGGTTTGCAAATTGATCAGTAAGTTTTCCAAGAATTTCATACTCATGCTTTTAAAACCTCACCAATACAGGGATGCCAGGATATTTTGAGGCAAGGGGGGGGCAGACATCTTCTTGCCCAGGACACCGAGTTGTTGTGCCTGTTTGCGTGAAACTTGATGGCCTTACACGTCGCTGAAAAGATGGCATAAGTGGGATTTATGATCTCGCATCCTTTCCATTAAGAGTGACGCAATATAAAGCATATTTTGGAATCAGATTAAAATTGACAGGTGGCCTCAAAATTGAGAAAAAAGACTAAATACTTGACACGGACTTTGTAATGCCATTCCATGTTGTAAGGGCCAATATGCATGGTTGCACGACTAAGGGTTAAATAGAAATCGGCACACCAAAAAGAATAAAGTGGCACAGGCTTACCAACACACGTTAAATAAAAAGGAGCACACAAAAACTATAAAATGGTCCACCGAAGTTAAAAAGGTACACACAAAGAGTAAAAATTGGCACACCAAAAGAAAATCATAAGATGATTCATACTAAGCACACGGAAAAGGTTTTAAAACACAACAAATATGAAAATGGCAGACCAAATAACAAAAAGGCACACCAAAGATTAAAAAGACACCATGTACAATAAAGTTAGAAATCTATCATTGAGAGATGCTCGAGTTGTTGGGGCACCTAACAAGCAATACCAGGCAAGGATTAGTAATTAACAATATTAACGTAATTCGGTCCTTTTTCACAAAAGGAACTGTCATCCTGCGACATTTGAAAATAGTGCAATTCTATGTTTCTATGTTTTCGGTTGTCTCCTAAGCAACTGGAGAAAGCGAAGCTGGCCTTTCCTCATAGAAGCGTGAAAAAGTTTGGTTTTTGAAATAGTTTCATCTCGAACTTTTATTTGGCACCATATGAGGTTTTCGGTATCTAAAATTATGTATTTGACGTGTAAATTGACCCATCAGCCATGCTCAAATCATTGTTTACACTAAAGGTGACTTTTGAGGCAAGCAGGCAATTTTCAGTCAAAAGTATAAACATAACAACGCATTTGCCTGATTTATTCATTAATGGTTATATTATTGTTTCCAAAATAAACTCTTAATTTATAATAAAAAGTAATTCATTTACGGAACACAAACAGATGTCTTGAATGGATTCAATTCACAAATATATTTACACAATCACTTGAAAGTGAATCTGATCAGTAATCGAGTTTGAATTTGCTGATCAATGATACCCGGGTATCGAAGGTTGGTCTGGAATGCTTTGGAGAAAGTTATTCAGGTCCTCTTTGAATTTGGGGAGAGGATTTTTTTTTCAACATAGATGACTCTAAGGGAGGAGGGTAGTTTGTTGCAGAGTCTCAAGAAATGAGTGGCGCATGATTGATTTAGCAGTCGCATTCTTATTGTTGTTCTACTAAGGTTGGATACATGTAACACGTTCATTGTCTCATTGTCCGTGCTATGGGACAGCTCATGGATTCATTTAAAAGTACGTAATATGGAATACCGTTCGTGTCTCCTTTGCACACTGTACAGGCGTAGATGCTGAAGTCGATCCCAGTAGGAGAAATTAGACATTCCAGTGATTTGCCGAGTGAAGCGCCGGAGAATACTCTCCATTTTTTTTTAGTTCGCCAACAATATATGGGCTCCAAATCAATGAGGCATAGCCCAGATGAGGTTGTACGATGGATTTGTAGATGGTAACCATAGCTAACCTATCCCTGATCTTGAAGGTGCGTAAGGCTCAGCCTGCCATCTGAGCGCCTTTAGTTACCTTCTTGCTGATGTGAATATTGAATTTTCCATCATCTTGAAGAGTAACACCAAAATCTTTGACACAAGAGAAAACTTCAATCTCAGCTCCCTCATTATCTAGTTAATGTGGAGGGAAAGTCGATGAGCCATAGGACATGATCTGGAATTTGTTTCCATTCAGTGTCATGTTGCTCTCGTCGACCCATTTGTATACAACATTAAGGTCCTCTTGGAGAAGGGAGCAATCTTGTCCATTTCTACCAACGATGAGCTTGGTGTCGACGAGATCATGCAATTCTTCAACTGGCCAGGTAAAGGTGAGGTGTATAGGATAAAAAAGTATTGGCCCGAGTATCGTGCCCTGCGGAATACCTGATATGATCTTAACTGGGTCACTGTAGATATGGCCCACTTTGACCCTTTCTTTCCTATTCGCAAGGAACGATTTGATCCATCTTAAAAGACTCTTGGGGATGTTGAGGTTATCGAGCCTTTGCAAAAGTAAGCCATGGTCCACCTTATCGAAGGCTTTTGCAAAGTCCAGGTAGACGACGTCTACTACATCGTGGCTTGTTATTATTGCTCGCACATGTTCCAAGTGCTCGATGAGTTGTGTAGTTGTACTCATTTCAGACAAGAAACCGTGTTGCTGACTTGGGATTTGACCACCTTGGATTAGATGGTCCAATAGAAACTCTTTAACCACTTTTTCATACACTATGTCCAGATTTGATGTCTATGAGACGGGACTGTAACTCTTTGGGAGGGAGGGATCCCCACCCTTGAAGATTGGAGTGATGTGGCCCATTTTTAGCGAGTGGGGGAAAACGCCAAGGTTGACGGACTTCTTGATTTGAGTGGTCAGAGCTCGAATTAATTCAGGTGCACATTCCTCGAGACAGGCTGCGGTTATACAATCAGGTCCGGCTGAGCTGGATCGGTTTAGGGAACGTTTAGCCCTGAGAACACTTTCCTCTGTGATGTTAAGGGGAGGATCATCCAAGGGTTGGGACAGCACATCGATCAGCGGTATGGCGCGGGGGATGGAAAACACATTTTTGTATTGTTCGCTGAGTGTGTTTGCCATGCTCAACTCGTCATTTAGGATGACACCATCTACGATGAGCGGACCAACTCTGGGGGGTAAACTTGCGTTTGAGGTTAGCCTAAGCATTAAAAGCCTTTGGATTGGACTTCAGTTGCCCCAGAGCCGCCAATTCCCGGTCTTGTTTCTCGGCATTTATAGACTCCTTGATCTGCTTATCAAGTTCAGCCAAGCATTTGAAAATACGGGATGATTTCGAGCCAATCACTTTAAGGCTCGACTTTAATCGGCATATTTTTCGAAAGAGCTCTTTACGGTGTGGGGGTACATTGAATAAGTCCCCTCGCGTCTTGATCTTATTTAGACCCAGACTAATGCACGCTTCCACACACGCATCAGTGATTGCGAGGTTTGCTTCTTCAAAGGACATATGGGTTTTTCTCTCTAATGCGCCAATAAATTCACTATCTCGGAGGACGGAACAAACGTTTGACCAGTCTGTCTCCTTAACGAAAAAGGACGACACTCCTACTAGAATTTCAGTATGACGGACCGAAGGAGATGGATTTGTTGGGTAGTTTGCTACAATATCTAGTAGCTTATGGTCAGACACAGGGGAGTCACTGACTATCACTTTTTCAATGGGATCAGGATCATCAGTCAGAAATAAACCCAGTTTGTTTTTCTCATTCGTTTTATCTCCAACGGGTTGGGTAAACCAAATTCATGCTGAAAAAGACCTCAAATAAGGTATACGAGTTTGATGATGTGGTGGGAATTTCATGGTATCCAGGGTCTTCCCCGTATTTGTGCCAGGTCACGACAGAGCTGGGGAAATTACAGTCCCCACAGTGGAGCTGCCATGAGTTTGAATTTTGGGACAACTCTAGGCTGAGATGTCTTAAGGCATCTTCAAATTTGTTTGTAGGGCACAATGGGGGCCGGCAGAAGACAACTAAGATAAGGTGGAAACACCAATGTCACATGCAATAAATTCGACATCACCATTGCTATAGGTAGAACAAGACAGAACATAGTTGTCTTTGACGTAGAGGCACACATCACCATGGGGGTACCTGGGGCTTTAGGATCTTTGTCAGTCACAACGGATCAGGGAGGATCCTGTCATTGCTACTTCAGCGTCAAGGACAGCCGGAGTCAACCATGTCTCGGTTAAGGCAATGAAGGCCGAGTTGCTCCTCAGGGCTGTCTCACAGAGAAGCTTTACTTTCGTTGAGTTATTTTTCTCTAATAGTCGGACTCGCCTTATTTTTAGCCGGGGGAGGGTGCTAGTATTAGGGGGATTGTTTTTAGTAAGCTAGGCTTCTTAACCTCTCCCTGAATGTCAAGACAAGCTATTCCATCATTTGATCTAAGGCCGACAGTCGACGAAAATCCTCATTGCCTGATCTTCTCGAGGGTTGACTGTGGGTAAAGATATCCAAATGACTTGATGAGGGGATAGGACGATCCCATTGGAAATATTTGGGATGACGAGGTTGGGGAGGAAATCACCGGGGGTGACGCTGTTTGGGGGGAGGATGGGGTCTTGGGTGGTCTTAGGTTTGATGCCTCTAAATTTCCTCTGAGACTTATTTACATTTTCAACCAGCTTTTTAGTTGTATGATATTTCTTGCTCGAGTCATGCGTCCTTGGCCTTTCTCTTAGGGTACCCTTGATATGGACAAATTTGCAGCGCTTTCGAAGACATATGGAGAATTGTAAAGATGACCTGCAGAATCAAGGGTGGAAAAGCTCGCACGATTTCTTGTCACATCCTTTTTTATTGAATGGTTTGATTCCAAATAATTTTGACTTTTGACACCATGGTGGGTGATCGAACTTGCAGTTTTTGTCAGCGCTATAACTAGTGCGGTGTTTTTTGGCATATATTGGATTTGTCACCTTTTTGAGTTGGCTCGTCCTCGATGACCGAGGAATTTTGTCAGGTTAGCAAGTGGTGGACGCCAGGGGGTTTTGCCTTCGATTTCGGTAGAAGACTCTTCCTCATCTTGTTGAGTCAAAGTGTCAGATTCCACTTCATGAGAGGGATTGTAACTGAGTGTACTTGAAGGAAGAAAATTGCGCTGATGATCATCGGCGAGCCCTTCTCCAGGCGTGGGCCAACTAGCCTTTCGCAAGAGGTCACATGCCAAGAAGAGCGATCTTATTACTTCTTCCTTTTTGAATTGTTGGAAACTCTGTTAAAAAACCACGACAAAGAGTTTTCAAGTCCGCTGGGTTGACATCCAGGTTTAGGTCACGAAACAGGCCAATAAGTTTAGCTTCTTATGAAGGGATGAAGGGTAGTCTGTTTCATCAGTGGCCATTGCAATGAGCGATAGGAAATGAGTCGTGTTCAAAACAAGGTTAATGTTTTCAATCGAGATGTCGAGGCACAAACAATATTGTCACTGCACGAAAGCTCTTGAGTTTGGAAAAGAATTGCAAGTGCCCGAGGAGCACTTTTTCGCACGTCTGACCTCATCGACGTTCGTTGGTAATTTAAAAATGATAATAAATGGATCCAGGTGCTTCAAATAGAGGCCAGATTCTGCAGTAAGGACCGTCAATGAAAGGAATAGAGCGTGAGTGAAACTTGAATATTGAAATTCTTGTATGACACATGACTAACGACCAAAAATGTCACGTAGAAACTATGTTTAAAATTAGAACAATCCAAAATGGCACACATTGATAATAAACTACACTGGAAACTAATGGTGTTGTAACATTGTTTGAGTCTGGTCATGAATCTCACTCTTTGAACCCTTCTGGGCTTTAGAGCTAGATTCCACAGCCAACGGAGTATGTAGATATTTGCCAGAATATATATTTACTTCATCCACTTTGTACGTAGTATTTTTATAAACCGTCTCTTAAAGTACAAACCTGTCAACGGAGTGCGTATGTATTCTTCATTATATGCAAACGTTATGCAAGTGACACATTAACTGCATAAGTATCTTCATTGTGAGCTTTGTCAAATTATTTCTTTTCAGACAAACAACAAAGACAAAAACAGACCGAAAAACAAGTTTATAATCTATAACAACTCATATATAAATTAAGGTTATATGAAGATCAAAGAAATGCTAACTTCACGAAACATTTCTATTCATTAGGTGTTTGCTCCGATATATCTAAGATGGAAGTCATTGCAATACTTGGACCACATTTTCAAAGGCGCATTGGTTAAGGAGTGGCCATCAAAAGTGGTAAGTGCCACATGAAGGATTTTGAGGGATTGATTTTTTAAAACCGAAATAATTCCTTTTTTTTATACATAGAGAGCCTTTTACGACGTACAGCAATTCATTGCAACCGTTGAAGTTCTTCCTCAACTTTTATTGCTAATAGCAACGTTGTTCAATCTCTTCATTTCGGATTCTTTACCAGCAAAATACGAATTCCCATTTTGGTCCCTTGGCTTTCAATGTGGAACTTCTATTACCTTAATAGTCGTACACGGAACAGTTTTTGAGATTCAAACTTTGAAGACACATTTCCATGTGACACAGTTTCCACTTTGGACCATGACCGTGTGCAGTTTTAAAATGTTCTGCAAATACGTTCTATCGGTGGCTCTTTTTGGATCGACCTTTGGCCTTTTCCATCACACGATGAAGCAAGAATGTTGGGCATACGTGGTAGAGTATTTGTCCATTGCTATACTCGTCGGGTGTCAGTTTATCGAAATTTCCAACCATCTTCCACAATTTTGTAAGTCAAAATTGGAGCACCGGGGACCACGAGTTTTGTCAAAAAACATCGCAAGAATAGGGTGAGTCTTAAACTTTAGTACTGAGACATTAATCTACGTGAATTGTTTTTGCCGAACATTTCTAAAGTTGATCTAATCTGTTGCCTCAAATTTTGTTCAGAATTTCGCAAGACGAGCCTTTTTGCTAGACCTGACTAGTAAAAGACTCGAGTCCGGACCCGGCGAATCCGACAAAATATTAAAAAATCAAAGGACTCGTAAGAGTTCGACGTGTGTCTGACTTTTTTTAGTAGCTTTTTGTTATTTTTGCAGCTTCCAATTGACCATTGAGGCATCTTCGACGTTAATGCTCCTCTATGTGGCCCTATCAACTTGTTCTAAAGAGGATGAAACAAATTTGAATTGCGAAAATGGAAGCCGAGCCTTGGTGGCACTCTTCTTATATTATACCTCAGTTTTGTCCGTGGTGCATCTAACAATGAAAATTATTTTTCGACTTCACGTATTGAAGGAGAGAAAAAGTTTTTTTGAATTCAAATACCCCAAGTATTCGGATCTCCAATCACGACTAGAAAGCTTTCCTGACAGGAATGAGTGGAAGAACCATTCAGAACAAAGAGCAAATGAACCAGGAAAAAATGTAGCAGACCACATAACAAATTGCTCCTTCTATGATGAAGTACGAGTAGATGCTTCATCAAGGGCAATACAAGTGAGAAACTTTCAAGCACTATCAGAGAACTGGCAATCAAGCGAATCATTGGAACATAATTGCGGCCAAAATGATGGAATAATTTCGGACAAGGACAGATTGATCAAGGATGGACATTTCTTTAGCTCTCGTTGGACTGATCACAAATCATTGGAATCAACTTGTTTTGAATGTGGCAAAATCAATCATCCCGATTTTTCCAAAGTAAACCAACAACCAAAAAATCCAAATGACGAAATTGAAAAAGAAATGAGTTGGACCACGAGGAGTCTTTCTCAAGGAGGCAAAGACTTTTCAAATTTTGCTCTTTCTTTTTGTGTAAAAGTCACTGAGGTTGAAGTTACGGATTCCAAGGAATCTATAATCAACATGAAATGCCCTACTTGTGAGCACGAGGAAAAATACGCAATAGCAAAAAGAAGCCTCAGACCTTGTGGGTATTGCGATAACTCATCACCCTTGAGCACCAAGCCTGCATCAAAATTGTTCAATCGCAGTTCGTTTCATCTAAAGGCTCCAGTATTTCTCCACAACAGAAATTGTCCTTTCAGAGCTTTGGTTCAAGAACGACTGGCCAACCATTGCCGTCATTTTCTGCCTCCCAATCGCAATCAATGGCCTATTCAGGATTTCAGAATCTACGATGTGGTCATAGCCTTGTCCAGGTGTTATGTTATTTCAATGTTAGTGCTCTCATTTCATTGGGCTGGACCTTTGGTTGGACAACGTTTATGGGAAAATTGTTTCATTTACGGACGAATTTTGCTTCTACTTTTGTTGTCAAACATTACTTTGGTCATGGATTATGCCTTGGATCACCCAAAACCATCCTTCCTTTTGCTACTGGTTCAGCTCTTCACTGCCAGGGGGATCACTTTCTTGAAATATGTGCCAGACGTCTTGAACAGCTTATACATTTTATATTTTGGAATTCTTAGCCTGTTTCTAATGGGTCAAACTCAAGATATATGTGACTCAAATGTAATGTTTCTATCAATAGTATTGGTATTTTCGGTTGCCTTTAACTTGTTACCAATCATATCCTGTATTAAAACCGAATGCGAAAAGATGCACGAAGTATATGACTCAAGCTCTGAAGCGTAGAATTGTATTTGCATGAATAAATGTTTAACAACACTCCTTTTCTTCATCAGTTAGTTCAACAAAATTCTAAGTTTACATTAAGGTCTCTAAGTAGAAAAATGATTAAAGTGGACTCCTTCGAAGATAATCTCTCTTGCACTGTAGAAGACGTACAGCGTCTGCCGAGGGGAAATGAGGATTTAAATATTAGAAGGCCCTGACACATCAAAAATATCCAATAACGCTATTTAGATCAGGAATTCTTAAGAGAGGAAACGACACGAGTCTCATCAAACCGCCAAGTAAGGTCATTGTGTTGAACATAGCAGCTCTACTATCAATAAGAAATAATTGTCCATTCTACATGATATATTCAAGTGTTTGTTTGATATATAATGATCTCTTCGAGATACAACTCAAATCGAACAAATATTTTAACATTTATTTTAAAGTCAATAGAATAAAAGGAAAATCCAAAAATTTCAAATTAAAAAAAAAAATCTAATTGTCTTTAAAATTAGTGAAATATTACTCAAAAGTTGCTCAAAAACACTTTTAGACAGGAAATCAGAAGCAAGAATCATTTTATCAATTTATGAGGAACTTGCACTGACAAATAACAAAAGAAATGTATGTTTTACGGTTTTAATGACCACTCTCATTGGCCATTTGGGCCTTTTCACGTTGTCTTCTGAAATTAAGCAGACATCCCCAATCCTCGGAGCCATCTCCTCCGTTTGCCACATCCGTCTTCTCATGAGAGTTGGAACGTACTCCTTTGACCATCTGCTCCAAAAACCATCGAGAACCGGTCTCAAATACCGAAATTGCTTAGAAATGGAGTACTTTCCATCTGGCATATCCGGTAGCTGAAAGAGGGAACGCCTAATCATTAAATGTGCCGGGGTTATTGGCTTGCAAACCTCATCATCCTCGCCTTGGTATGTGAGGGGCCCAGAATTTGATGTGACCTCAATTTCGGTCAAAACCGTAGTCATTTCTGTCATGTTCTCGTTCGGAACTTGATGAGATAACTATTTCGTTTATTGACTAGATCGGGTTTATATGGGGGTGACTAGAACAGAGGTGCGAGCACAAGCATACAATCACACCATCTCCCTTTTCGGGGACGGGATAAAATAATGTCCGGGATCTGGACAAACCATTGGGGTCACGGGCCAACCATCCGAGTCACGGGCAATCACGGAGCCATCCGCACACTGGCGGGAAATCCACACCCTGGCTGGCATTCCTCACTGGCGGGTACACCAGTGGGCGTTACACACCAGGGCTCCGGGCATCTGGCCTCCACAGGGGCCTCCACATAGGCAAAACGGAAATCGCCGGCGGGAAATCCGCCCCCATTGGGATCTGGCCATCCAGGAACGGGAGGCTCTGGCCTCCACACAGAGTTCAAGGATGGGGCGGGCTTTTGCCAGATGCGTGGCCCTCTCCTCCACATCTCTCACACTGGGAGAGTATCGCTCGTTCCTCGAAAGTGGAGAGCAACACAGGTGGACAGAGGACATTAGCCGGCCAAACCGACTGCATGCACCATGTCATGTTCTCGTTGGGAGCTTGATGAGATGACGGATTATAGAAGTTAGATCATAGAAGTGATCGCCCAAAGACCTTTGGCAAAGGTTCTTTCAAACTTCTGTTCAATCGTTCCCAAACCGCGCCCCGATGTGGTGCTCTTTCCGAGATGAATTTTCACTTAATGTCTCTGTTGGTCAGGAATCTTTGAAGGGCGCCGGAATCAATCTCAATCTTGTTCATCTTGGCCCAAGCTTGTCTCAGAATTTTGCTCGCCTTAATGAAGAACTTACCCTTGTCAATAAATATAGTTGATGGGCCGTAAATGCTGAAATTCTTGGTAGAGAAGTGGATGGGCTAGATTGAACAGAGCCTGTTTCAGCTCCCGTCGTTGATGGCATTTGGCAGGGAGCCGGACAAAGGTGCGTGATCGCCAATAATCCGAAGGGATGTCGGGCCAAGGACAATAAGGTGTAAGCAAGCCCTTGACCGGGAAGGCCAACTTGAGTTCTCACATCATCTCTGGAAAGGACAGGTTGGAACTCACTAACCTTGCCAACCCGGTGGAGGAGGGGCTCGTTTTCGCATAGAAAATGCGTCCATGCATTGTTGGCAAATTGGGGCACGAGCAGGTATCGTTTGAGGAACTAAGTAAAGGTGGCATCGGCGGACTTGAGGGCGGATAGTCCATACGGCCACTTTCGATCCGGACAAAAAACGACGGTGCGTCGCCCAGTGACCTGATTGTTATTTGGCCTGAATACACTTTGAAGGTAAAGACCATGTCCAGTTTCAGCCGTCTTACCTTCAGGGATTGCAAAGACAGGGATGGAAGGCGGTTTGGATAGGGCACATCCCAAAAGTTGTCAACCACTTTTGTGACCCTTCGTTGAACTTTCTCCAACAATGCAACGTCCCCACGGTTGGGGGGATTCCATACTTGGGAAGAAAATTCTAAGAGTGGGCGCACATACGTCTTGAACAGATTCATGCGGGTAGTTGGGTCTAGAGCAGAAATGTCGATGGATCATGCCTACATCCGGTTAAATTTACTGTAGATGCTACATTTGCACAGTGTTGGCCGAAGGTCAGGCGATTATTAAATGAAACTCCGAGGTCGACATGGTGCAATTGTCTTGAAAGGGAAACGCCAGCAATGTTGTAATTGCGCTCAATGTCTGATGATTTCCGGCCAAGACTCCAGACCGCGCACTTTGATGCATTGAAATGCATTTTATTTTCCTTAGCCCAATCAGACACATAATCCAAATCATCCTGGAGGGACTTGGAATCGTTCGGACCCACAATCTGGCGGAAGAGTTTATATCGTCGGCGAAATTCGATACCAAGGCGCCATGTCGTGACTTTAGATCGTTGATAAACACGAGAAATAGTAGTGGGCCTAGTACACTGCCCTGTGGCACACCGGAAGTAACTTTAGCCCATCTTGAGACGTGCCCATTTATCCCCACTCTTTGTCTCCTGTGAGTGAGCCAGGATTGAATCTAGCTCAAAAGTTCTCCACGAATTACCGCTTGTTCAAGCTTTGAAATCAACAGGGAGTGACAAACTCTGTCGAAAGCCTTCGAAAAATCCATAAAGATAACATCCACCGGCACTTGATTGTCCAGGGAGTGTGTTAGGTAATCATGAAACACCAGTCCATTGGTGGTGCATGATAGACCAGCTCGAAAACCATGTTGATCAGAGTCCCGGAAGTTCTTGCAGTCAAGGAATGCCGAAATGTTGTCCCTCATAATTCTTTTTCGTCACTTTACAGCAGACAGCCGTCAGTGAAACTGGTCTGTAATTTGAGGGCTTCGAAGTGCTACCACCATTATGAATGCGGCACACATTTCCCAAAAAACAATCTCCAGGTAGGTAAGCCGACTTCAGGAACATGTTGAACAAGATGGCCAATGGACCCGCCAAAGACGAGGTCAAACGCCTTAAAATGAAAGCCGAAATGCCATCGGGACCTGGAGCAGAGGGGGCATTGAGCTTATTCAGTTCGGCTAATACTTTGGACGAGTAGAACACAACTTTGGAGAGCACGGGACCATTGTTAGAGTAACGAAAAGGAGAGGGGTCGTTATCCCTCTTGTTGAAGACAGAGGAGAAATAGTCGTTGAGAATATTTGCCATACCCACTTCCCGGTGATGGGGAACGCCTTGAGCATTCTCAATTGCATTAATGGACTTGCTGCCCCTCCTCACATAGCGGACATATGCATGGAGGGAACGCACATTCTTCCTGATCGAAAGAGATTTCTCGAAACCCAACTTGGCTTCCCTGATCCATCTGTGGACCTTGCTCTTATATGATTTGAACTTCAAATGGTCGCTTTTGTCCCTGGTATTCCTATATCTTGACCATAATCTTTGCTTCTTCCAAATTTTACGGGTTAAGTCATCCGCCATCCACACAGGTCTGCTCTCCTCCCGGGGCCATCTCCACGGTACAAACATGGACATCCCCGTATCGATCTGATCCCGAAAGAACTGCCAAGCCTCCTCCACCGACATAGCGAGGAGAACGTCAATCCATGGAATGTTGTCTAGAAAGATTCTAAAATTTTCGTAGTTCCTTCTGGAGTGTACTGGCACCTTTTGTTGAGAGGTGAGGTAAATAACACTGCCCAAAAAGTCGCAATCCAGCGCATAGTGATCACTCACAGACAAGTCCTTTCGTATTTTTACACACGGTACAAGTTCCGAGCTTGAGGAAAGTACTAGGTCGAGAGCGTTCCCAGTAGCATGTGTCGGTTCCCAGACGTGCTGGATCAAAAATTCATCCGATATAGCATCCAAAAATGCCCCATCAGTTGAAGATACACCCCGTAACGTGGTCCAGTCAATATTAGGGTGGTTGAAACCACCGAACATAATACACTCGGTACCACTTGTCAATAAAAATCGGTTAAGCCCTTCCCGTGTCATAGGGTCAGCATTAGGTGACAGTACAATAGACAAATACGTTGCGAATACTTATGCCACAGGTTCCTGGTTCGTCCACATCTAGTGTGCAAAAACGAAGACCACGACGAACCAAGATATCAATACCACCCCCGCGTCCATTCATCGTCTTCATTCGATCTTTTCGTGCTCCAACAACGTATTGGGGTAGCTCGATCTCTGATGAGGTAATTTCATTGTGAAGCCAGGTTTCACTAATTAGAACTAATGTAGGAGATTCACCGGCAATTATGGTTTTAATTTCGTCCAGTTTCGTCCATGCTCCGAGCATTAAAGTAGATGGCTCTAATTGGATTGGACGTTATTGTTAATGGATTATTTGCGTGGATACATGCCTAGAAAGGTATGCTGGGGCATGGCTGGGGATGGGATGGTTCGTTGGTCCGCCACTTTACTTTCAGAACGCGTTCTCATCTTGTGGGACTGAACAGTCAGATCCCTTTTTCCTTTCTTTTCTGGTCCTTCCACATCTTCTAAAACGGGAGCTGATCCTATCTCCAATGACATCACATGGGTCTGCTTTCCTGGTTTTTCTTTAATAACAGTCACTCGCTCCGCGTCACTTTCTTCAGTTTCTGTGTTGCTGACGCATGGAATGACAATTGGTTGGACATCAACATCGCATAGTTCGGCTTCGGATAAGGAGCCATTGGTCACCAATTGGGCTTTAGCACCTCGTTGCTTAAGCTCCTCCTGGACTTTCCCCTTTGAGGTTTCAGGTTCAACCGGGCTACGATCACTCATCTTTCCCGCAGTGGTCTTTGGGCACAATGCCTTGAAATGGTTCGTCTCTCTACAAAGATAGCATTTCCTTATTTGGTCAGGATGAAAAACGCATATTCTCCACTTTCCAACCTGCACAAACTCCGAGATTTCTCCCTGTATTTGAACAGACACCTTCATGTTTCCGGTGCCAAGACCCCAAAGAAGAGAATCCCTTCCGAATACTTCTTCCACAACATCCCCTTTAGGGATAGCAAAGGAATCAATGGACTGAATCAATCCTTCTCTAGAGACTTCCTCAGGGACTTGGAGGAACCTCAAGAACAGTTCTTTCGAGCCTCCCCTTATTGCACACGTCCACTTTTTCCCATAATTAGGTGGGTAAATTAGCGATTTCCATTGTAGACCAGCGGATATGCGAGAAGCTAGATAGAAGATAGGCCGGAGTTGGGAAGCCAAAGGTGAAGGCCGTAGAGGAAAATTGGGTTGATGTAGGTCCGGAAGAGTTTTTTATCCTAATACTTTAATTTGAAAAGTGGCTCAGAGTTGCTATGACCAAGGGCAAGCCGTTTTGGAGAGAAGCTCGTTCTCAGTCCGTCCATATTTCAAGAAATTCGTGGCTAGAACCGAACCCATGATGAAGAGGAAGACACGGGTATCACGGGTCAGGTCGACACAATACATGATTTGTTCCGCTACTTGGCTAAATTTGGTGGCCTATTCGTCAATGGTTTGAAACCTAAGCGCTTCATACGACCTCAAGACCTACATAAACTTTTGACAACATAACTTTGAACCGGTTCACTTGAAAAGTCTAACCTATTTTTTACAGACAGCGGATTCAGTTTAAGAGCTTTCAAAGGTGATTGTTTTTTTTGGTTCCGAAATGCGGATCGCGGAATGTGGCACTATGACCAAGAGCTGGCCAATTTGACGGGAACCTCGTTCACAGTCCATATATTTCTAAAAGTCTTCCAATGTATTCCCTCAGAATATGTCCTGCTGTACCGTACATCCGGGGAACCTCGTTCACAGTCCATATATTTCTAAAAGTCTTCCAATGTATTCCCTCAGAATATGTCCTGACCCTTGAATGAATAAACATGCCGCACCGTACTTGACTTATCTCAAGCTCATGGCCAAAATGAAAATGTGAAAAGCTTTATCTTTTGAGAATCGTCGTTTCCGTGGGATCTCTTCGCGCCGGTTAGGGGCAGTTGACCTGGTAATAAACCACATGATACAGAGATTATCTTCACAGAATTGACCCCAATTGGCTTTGTGTCTCCAAACAGCAGACAAACCAGCCAGTTGCTGAATGTTTCCACAATAGAATTGGTTGCATTGAAAAAATTGTAATGGAGGAGCCAACCGAGGAAAAGCTTGAATGAGTGTTGCGTGGATTTTGTTTATGGACCCGCATGGGCCGGCCATTAACTGTTGTCTTATGGGTTATGGACGTTTGTGACTTTTCTAGAGTTGTAACTCCAGGCATAATTGGCTGTTCTAGCAAGCCAAACCTTTCCACTTGTCCATGACTCCACACTCTGTCACTTTTGTCTTCTTTGGCCGACTTTCAATGTTTATGGCGTTAGTGTAATATTTATCTGCTTTTGAATAATGCTTGGGTAATCTTGAATTCTAAGTAAAGCCGCATCTGGTGGTAGTTTCTGATATTCACGGCTCTTGTTACATGGTCTTTCAGGGCATTTAGCTTTTGAATGGCAGGAAAATTGTCTGACACAAACATCTCATTTCCGGATTGAACAAGAAGTTTGGCCATTCATACCCCGGGCATAAAGTCTTTGAGTTCATCTGTCCCATTTCAGAACCAAAAAACAAAAATCTCCTTTGCAGCCTCTTAAACTGAATCAGCTGCCTGTAAAAAAAAGGTTAGACTTAAAAAGTAAATGATAAAAAATCTTATTACTTTTTATTCACAAAGTGGCTCAGAGTTGCCATGACCAAGAGAAGGCCAATTTGGCGTGAAGCTCGCTCGCAGTCCATATTTCTAGATGTCCATGATTGATTTCACCTAATAAGCTTGTACTCTATGTGAAAATAGGAAAATGTATAAATAATAAGCGCTGTACATTCCATTTAAGATGATAATTTTACGAAATATGCAATATTCTGATTAAATTAACTTTGCCCTAGTACAAAAATGAACATTTCGTTTTTGAGAGTTTACTTACGAAGTGTTTTCAAACTGAATCAAATTTATCATTTTCAAATACCGCGCTCCTCAATATGTCACGAAAGCACTTAAGTATATCTCTGTACTTCTCAATTTTATGCCCTTGTTTTGCGTCCAATCCTGGTACAGTCCCATCATATTCAATTCTGAAAAAGCTGTGAAGATACCTATTAACTCGAGGTTTGTCGGGATAATTTTCCTCTGTTTCCGTGGGGTCACGAGACACATTTGTCAGATATTTCATCAAATTCTTTTTCTCTAAGTCCAATTAGGAACGATCTTTGAAGGTTAGGTGATTCCATTTTCTACTTACCCGGGGGGGGGATAAAATAGTGTCACAAGGCCGGTCGGGCACTCTTAGCCGGCTTGAACTAACTTGAGCCATTACATGTATTTTTTTCATTTTTTGCACTACTGTGTCTTAACCATGCATGTAATCGGTTTGAATAAAAAAATAAATTCTTTGGCACGCTTTTCATCCAAAAAAGTATTTATTACTTGCCTGAAATATTATGAGCGTCAAGTGTTAACCGTGTTAAATGGACGGAACTGATTATCAGAGCGAGTTTGGTTTTGCCGCTGCGATAGCACGCGACACAGAGGAGCCGGCCAGTAGATTTACTGACGTAAACTTAAAAAAGCAAATATTTGGCTCATGGGTGAGTATTTCACTTTTTTTTATGAAATGTGTGCCAATTAGTTTATTCTTTGATTCTAAGGTGTGACATTCATGATTTAGGCCATGGTCGTGCTAAAAGAGGAAAAATACATGTAACGGCAAAGATAGTCCAAGCTGCCTAAGAGTACCTGAACGGCCCTGTGACACTATTTTCTCTCCCCGCGGTAAGTAAAAAATGGAATCTTGCCGACAACGCCAAATAAGCCTGGAGTGAGTTTCAACCAGGACGTTATATTTTTGAGTTTGGAAAAAGCATGTTAGGGTCAGTAAATACTTTTGCGTGATGATTAAACTCTTTATTTTGCAATATATGGTAGAAGCACGATTCTAACTTCGAAAAATAACAGAAATGTGTCCTAGTCTCAAAGGACGTTTGAATGTTAATCTGACCTTAAACAAGGAAAAATCAAGCCTCAAATGATGTGCACGGAAACAAGTCAGTTTTGACACAATGTAGCAAATTTATGATACGGCCAAGCGAACGTTGTTAATCCACATTGATCTAATTCAACAATTGACTTAAATCAATCAAGAATTTCTTACTCAATTCTGTGAAGGAATAAAGTTCATTGCTCAAAATTTCACGATTGAAAGCCACGCCGCAAGAAATAATACGATAGTAAAATGCCACCACGATAATCTTGACAGCCCTCCTGCTACTGCTAGACCACCGTCAGAGTCTAAATCTCGCGGGTTTTTTTGCAGTTTTGCGCTTTTTCTCCAGTTTTTCCTGAAAATTTGTCACCAGTTCTTATTGCTGATTCCTGGACATACTTCACATCTAAAAAGCCAGACATAGAAAAATGTTTTTTGTGCAGAAAGCTATACAAGGGGATAAGAAATGTTACACGAATCTGTGGGTGAATGGCGTCTGGAAAATTAAATACACCAACGCACACACAGTTTTACCCATTTTACTGAACAATTAGGCTTTAAATAGTGTGATCTTTTGCTTCCAAATCTCGATTTTCGTATGTATAGCTGGGTTTTTTATGTCTCTCTCCAAACAATTAGCGCTTTTCTTGACAGTGTAGCATGTTAGCTCATTTTCTTGATTACATATTGTTAGATGGCGTAAGCCATCACTGAATTGTTCCGATTTCCATGTGGGTACTCTTTAGTTGAAAAGAGAGCAGAAATAAACAGCAGTCGTTCTAAGTTTTCCGAACCTTTCGTTCCTACAAATTGGTGACCCCGACGTGATTTGAACCGTAGTCATGGAAAATGCGTCCAGCCCTAGTGATCAGAAGCCGGACTCGCTCCTCATCAATTCTATTTCGCAAGCTGTCGCTGCTGCCGTCTCCACTTTATCATTAAATAACGCTACACCCGCATCGTTAAATGCCGTTGCATTAAGGCTGGCGGGTTTCTGGACCACAAATCCAGTCAGTTGGTTCGCAAACGCTGAGGCAAATTTTCGTCTTAAGAACATTTCAAACGATTCAACTAAGTTTTTCCACGTCGTCCAATCTTTGGACAGCTACACCTCAGCCAAGGTGCATCGTTTTATATCCTTGGGGGATGAGGTCCTTGATCGCTACTCCCAGTTAAAAACTGCTTTGTTGGATGCGTGTGGAAAGTCAAAAGCTGATCGTTGGATTGAGGTAATGGAACTAGCTTCTTCCTCATTGTCCTCCACATGTCCTAGAGAGGTTGGACAACGCGTGCAGTTTCTTATGGAGGAATCAGATCATCCCTGCATGAAAACAACCATATATTTGCGGCTGCCATCTGAGATCCGTTTAGCAGTAAGACCTCACCTCATCACTCTGTCTTTAACAGAATTTTGCAACGAAGCCCAAAATGCGATCAATGCTTCAGCAAAACCAGCTGCTCACGTGATGAATGTAGAGGACTCCCCCGGAAATTTAAATCCTTCAGACGGCTCGTCGGATAACGAGGCTTTTCTTGCAGAAGTTCGAACGAGGCCATTCCCAAAATACCGAGAACAACAACGTCCAAACACTATTTGCAAGTTTCATTACCGTTTCGGTCCAAATGCCTTCTCTTGCCGTTCTCCTTGTCTTTTCGCGAGCATTCCGCGCCCTAATCGCCCAAACACGTCCAAGTCTNGCATTTTGGGCTTCGTTGCAAAATTCTGTTAAAGACAGAGTGATGAGGTGAGGTCTTACTGCTAAACGGATCTCAGATGGCAGCCGCAAATATATGGTTGTTTTCATGCAGGGATGATCTGATTCCTCCATAAGAAACTGCACGTGTTGTCCAACCTCTCTAGGACATGTGGAGGACAATGAGGAAGAAGCTAGTTCCATTACCTCAATCCAACGATCAGCTTTTGACTTTCCACAAGCATCCAACAAAGCAGTTTTTAACTGGGAGTAGCGATCAAGGACCTCATCCCCCAAGGATATAAAACGATGCACCTTGGCTGAGGTGTCGCTGTCCAAAGATTGGACGACGTGGAAAAACTTAGTTGAATCGGTTGAAATGTTCTTAAGACGAAACTTTGCCTCAGCGTTTGCGAACCAACTGACTGGATTTGTGGTCCAGAAACCCGCCAGCCTTAATGCAACGGCATTTAACGATGCGGGTGTAGCGTTATTTAATAATAATCTTTATTGCGACTCTTGGTCATGTCATGGCCTAAAAGTAACTATAAAATAAAATCTGATGTATATACATTATACAAAATGATAAAGTAAGAAAAATGTCAAAAAGGTAAAGGCAATAAAATAGTTGACTAGAAGGTGATATCACAATGAGTATGACTAGAATTGGTTCAATGCACATGAAAAAAGGTAAGACGCCTTACGCAAAAATGATCAATTTTCCTAGCGACAGGAGGAATTTTGTATCCTTTCTATTTTACGAAGTTGTTTCTGTCTCTTTTGCCCAAATATACTGCTCTTCCACTTTTGCCAGCACTTTCTCTTCATGCTCCCTCCCAGCTCGCCACCTACAACGCTATGAGAAAAGTTCAAGTCCGGCCCTTAACAGATATTGGGATTGTGTCCAGCTTCTGCGGATTGCATTCCGAAAGAGTTGGCGGGTCTATGTTCCTTCATGATACAGGTTGGAACTCATCTGATATTGGTGCATTTGATGGGTGGTCCGCAACTAGCATTATACCTGCAATGTATTGCCGAAAGGCTGGTCAGCGAAGAGCGAAAATGTCCCTTGATCTTTCTCTTTGCATAAATAAACCCTTGGAATAGTTTTATCAATAGGTCACTCCAGCTGAATGTTCCCTCCCCATCTTATGTCATCTCAAGATGACAATCATCATGGTTCTCATCTCTCTACAGGAAACTACAACTTGTTCTCAAAGCATCAGATAAGGAAAATACGATTTTCATACTAGTGTAACAATATGAATGTGCCGTTTCCTTGCTCTAGTCTCCTTGATTAGATAAAGCACTCTAATTAGATCCATGCAACACACAACGACGTTCATCCTGAGCAAGTAGAAACGATCAATATTGACTTTAGTGTTTAACCTCTTGGATAAGAAACACGGGACTTCAGCTTCGGAGCATTAATCCAATATCTAATCTTTTCTCTCTTTTTGACCTTTCACTCCATGCCAACAGTACTGTCAAGATCATGGCGAATGACACAAGCTGTCCGGACGCTACTGAAGGGAAATTGACTCCTGTATTCCTGATCTATTTTCTCTGTGTCTTCATTTTTCTGATTTTTGCATCATTGGTATTCTATTGCATCTCGTTTTACGCATCTAATGGAAATCAATCGCTTGTGGTTTGGACAATCAATCGAATTTGGAAATCTTGCCTTTTCACCTTGATTCGTATAATCTTGTCCCTCCTTCTCTATTGGACTGACATTATCACGGATTTTTGGAGCGGCATCAAATACATCAATGACGGAGAAACTCGGTGGGGAGTTCTGACCATGCTATTCGCATACAACTCTGCTTTCTTTTCCTTGATTCTGTACTATTGTCTGTGGACAAAATTGAAGAAACTTCTGGTTTTGGATTTTTTTGTGCAAAGTGCAAATGGTTTCACCTTATGGTGAGTTGGTAAAACAGGAAGAGGTGATTTCTGACAAAGAGAGTACCTGAAATGAAGGAAGGACATAAAAATATCAAAAAAGCAAGGCGTAACATCGAACAAGAACTTCTAGAAATTTCTCCAAGTCCGTGCATTGAATAACGAATTGCGTAAACCATCCATTCAAAAAGGTTAGTGTCAAACGATGTCAAACCTTACAGCCTCTTGTTTTCACGAATTTGATGGTTTTTTCTTTAATTTGGCAAGCTTCCATCCTCGCTGAAGTTAGCTAGCTCATGTTGTTTCAATTTTGAAGGGAGAGATAAGTCGTCGTTCCCCAATAACTACCCCGTGCGTCAAAAAGAACTGGACTTTGGGACCAAAAAGTTTGAAATGGCCATATCTCTGTCAATAATGAACCGATTTAGTCGAAATTTCATTGGCAAACTCTTGAGATAATAATCAATTTAAGGTATCAATCAATCAATCAGTCAATCAATCTTGGCTTTCATACTTGCCTCTAAAAGATGACAGAACTTGGAGCAAATGTTGAGAATGAACGGAGTTAAAGCCCTTACAGGTGTGGGTGAGTGTGGACATTGAGGCATTTCGAAGCAGAATTTTGTTTTGCTGGCTTTGGTTGCAATTCGCTGCCGAATTGAGTAATATGACACTGCCTAATGATAAGCATTGTTGGACTTTTGATCCTTGACCAAAAATGGATTATTCACGTCCTCAAAATAGACCTTTGTCTTGTTAGTTGTGTTGACCAGGGCCTCCTCTTGTTTAAGTAGAAACACTCTGCCTTAATCCTCTGCTATTTTAGCATCAAAGTAATTGTTGTCATTACATCCAAGTAATTGGCCGCAAAGGTATGAAATTCTTTCTAATGCCTAGACAGGGTTGAATGAATAAAGTCGTTGAGGTAGGATGTTTGGATGCAATCACAAAGACATCTTGACCCAGCTTTATTCCCGTTCTTTTCTGGGGGCCAAAAACGGAATTGCTGGAAATTCTGGGGGTTGTAAACTAGTTGTAGGCTGGATCAAAGACAAATGTCTTTTGGTCTGAATGAAAAATGATTGTGCCAGCATTCAAGCCCTTGATTTTGAATAGGATAACCTTAGAACAGACAACATGAGTTTTTCGTATTCATTTATCAGGTAGAGGCTTTCCCTCTTCCTATAACTTGACCAGCTGACGGATTTGAATGCCAGATCCAAACCAAACACATTTTTGCAAAGGTCTGTACTTTAAGGGTTAGTTCAAAGGCTTAATTTACTCTTCAGGCATCATTATCTGCAATCACAGCAACACCAGATTCAAACTAATTATCAAGCTATAGAAATATAGAAAGTTGCTCAATAACTGGAACTTGAAACATTCAAATTACGTTAAAGAGTGCCTAAAGGGTAGCTATAGCCGTATATGACATGTAGAACCAGAGAATATTATGTAAATTATTTTTTTGGGTTTGGATCTGGGGCCCAGGTAAACTCATTGTTTTGGAAAGGAATTGAAGGTTCAAAATTAAATTGCTATGGCGCGCTGAACTTATTTTTATACTCTTCTATATACAGAACCCTACTCAATCCATTCCTATCCAATCAAAAACAAAACACATGTAAGGGAAAGGTAAAAAAAAGTCCGTGATCTTCTTTGGATGAATCATGGTGTTGAGGATGGCATAGCCCCCTTACACTACACAAAATATGAGTTAAGATCTGAAGTTCAGAGGGCACTTTGTGAGGTGGCCACTACCAAATAAATGGCCAATTCCTCTTTATCAAATTATAATGCTTTTGTGTTGCTTTTGGCCAATTCTTTCAAAAAGTTATGTTTGACCACGGACTTCTAGAAATATGGACTGCAAATGAGCTTCCCGGCAAATTGGCCTGCTCTTGGTCATAGCCACTCTGAGCCACTTTTTGAATTAAAGCAATAAAATAAGAAACGTAGATCTCTTCAATTAACGGTAAGTTAATTTTATATCATTTACATGCAAAGTCCTTCGTTTCAAAGTTATGTTGTCAAAAGCTTCTGTAGCTGACCAAGAGCAGGCCAAAAATTCCAATTTTATGTAGTGTTTACTACATAACTTTGAACATTTCTCCTGAGTTCCCTAAGCAAAGGTTTAGGCTCAAACTTGGCTGAGATCATCTAATCAACAAGAGCTTGTGGTTGTATGAAGTGCTTATTTGGAATAAGATGAGCGGTTTAGGAGATGGGAAGTTTTTGCTTCGGTTTGCAGTCAACATCTCTAGAAGTCCGTGGTTTGACCAATGACCTGGGTCACATCATTTTCAGAAAACAAATTGTTTTCATGGCACGTCACAAGTAGTTTAATTAGCAATCTACGGTGAGTCTTCCCGTTTTATTTCGGCTGTCTGACGTTACAAACCCAGGAACCCACAGAGTGGGAGAACAAGACATTAATCAATATAAATTTAACAATCCAATGAGAAAACATTCTCGCAATAAAAAAATAAGAGCCCTTACAGGGCTAGTCAAGTAAACGCATTCATGGGCAACTGACGTTATTCCATGGAGCAAAATCAAAGACAACATGCCCAGCCAAACCGCAGTGTGCATGCATTGGATTTTGTTATTTTTTCATTTTACATGCTTGTCTAGGCAATTAGCATTGTGGTATTGAGCCAATTTGACAGTGCGTTCACTGATTAACACCAAATGTGCTCATTTTGTTGGTTTTTTAACACAACTTGCTCTAAAGCACTCAATTATTGAAAATTCAATGGGCAAATGGTGCAAGTTGACTGTGCTGTTTGTCTTAGTTCTCTCTCCCCAAAATGGCCAAAATCAGGGTACCGGACCACATTTCTCCTTGAATTTCCTTTACTTGACATCCCCTATAGATGATTCCGGAATGCAATGCTGCAAATTGATAATCACGCAACTAAAGTATCAAAATCGGACTCTGAAAGTCCGTTTTCTGAAAGTCCGTTTGAGCTAGCCATTGAATGTTGGGTTGATCTGGAATGCTCTCTAAAAGTTTTACCAAGTCTGGCTTCAAAGATGCAACCGGATCAATAGTGCCTACGTATTCCCTACGAATATTAGAGGGAAGCAAATTAAACAATGAAGGAACCCAAGAAAGAAGAGAAGTGGACTTCATTGTTCGAACTAACCTGGATTCTCGAGGACCTGAAGGTGCTCTCAATAAGGGCCCATATTTGCAACGTCACAGGGCCCAAAGAAAACGGGAAGAGGCACGTAAGATTGTTACATAAACTGCTCTTGCCTTGCCTTGAAAGCAATTTCTTTTCCGGACATGATGTGACCCGAGGCACTAATTGAAAATAAGATTTTTATGGAATTAGTCAAGAACAACACAAACGCATTACAATTCAATAACAAGGAATTGGCTCAATCGGCCCTTTATATGGTAGAGGCTGAATGACAAAGCGCACTCTGGAGTGCAGAATGTAAAGCATATTTCGTGCAGTGTAAGGGGGCTATATGCACATTAAGCTTCTACGGTCACTAGAATTGACCCTAAATCCTTGGTTGGTACAAAGGTCATGGATACTTCTGAAGACACTCAGTATCAGATGCCTTTCGTACCTTCTCTGAACACTGTACAGTCCCAACTTGTTGAATCCAATTTGGAGTTGACCCGAAGCGAAGGTCAGTGAGCGGAATTTCATTCCGTTCAGCGTCATATCACTCTCAGTAACCCAAGAGTAGATTTGGTCAAGGTCCTTTGCAAGACTAGTGCAATCTTGGCTATTCCTACCGGAACCTAACTTTGTATCGTCAGCATAAGAAGAGAGACTGGCAGTAATACTAAGCTTTTCAAGCAGTGCAACGAATATTATATAAAGGAAGGGCCTTAAAATGGAGCCTTTGGGAACACCTGACTTGACATCATGTATGTCAATAAGGGATCCCTCAACCTGAACCATTTGCTTCCTATCATGCATGAAGTTTCTTATCCAATTGAGAACCTTGCCTTGGATCCCAATGTCATGAAGTATATCCAACAAAAGACCATGATCTACCTTATCAAAGGCCTTGGCAAAATCAGGATAGACAACATCAACTGACTCGTGTTTTTCCAGTCCCGCAATGACCTCCTTTAAATGCTCAATCAGTTGGATAACCGTGCAAAAATGTGCTCGGAACCCTTGCTGGTTAGGAGGAAGGACTTCATTGACCTCAAGAAATTCAACGAGTTTGGACTTCATGATCTTCTCAAACACGTTCGCAATATTCGAAGTGAGAGAAATCGGCCTATAGTTACTGGGGAGCGACATATCTCCCCCTTTAAAATTTGGAACAACGTGGGTTGACTTTAGTGATGATGGAAAGTTTCACTGACCCAAGATGCAGCGCATCAAGTACGAGAAAACAGGAGCAAGAACCAGTGATCATCTCATCAGAAACTGAGATGTCACACCATCAGGTCCGGGAGAGCTAGCTCGAAAGTCCTTGATGGCCGCTAAAAGCAACTTGATCTGTGACAACAAGATCATCAAAATGTGTGACGTTTTGACACTCGATCAAGCGTTTATTTTATTTTAATTCTGTACCCCCTTATGTTGAAGATGGGAGCCCTAGGTGAGGTCCATCAAGCTAAAAAGCTGCCTTTCCCGTTTGAAACACATCACATCTGAGAAGTTGAAGAGTCAAGAGTTTCACGGAAGTTTTCACCTGAGTAGCATCTCTCCTGTTTCCGAACGTCATTCCCATCGTTCTTCTCAAAAACCGTTAGCTAATGTTGTTATGGACTGCTTAATCTATTCTTGGCACTTTTTCTTATGGACCCGATGAGTCAACGCAAGGTCTTGGGTAGTCTTGGGCTAATCCGTTGGTAAATCAGCTGTCATATGAATTTGATGTCAACTAAGATTTCCAAGTTTTCTAAGTTTTCCATCTAGATCTATTGGGAAATGCACTGACAGTAGCAGAAAAGAAGTGTGAAAGAGAGAAAATGTATTGGTCACTAAAAGTGAGTAATGGACGTAGGGCAAAGTTTATATGTAACAAAGATCCCTAATCTCATTCGTCAACTATGACAGACGGAAAGTTGGACTCAAATGAGTCCTTCAATTTCTTGGCTCCTCTTTTTGGCCTCGATTCGTGCAGGGAAATCGAGTTGTTTTTCACAAAGCCAAATTGAGCTAACACATTCAACTTTCCGAAGCTGGATTCCAATATGATCAATTTATGACGGAGTAAGGCCTATTTTCAAAAGATATCCAATAAAAAATTGAAAATTTACAATGGCAAGTCTTAACCCGAGTCCTTTCTGATTCTGATGCCCAGGCTCAAGTAAACTAACCGACGAAACATCTCACTCAACCAGTTTTAGCAAATACCGTAGTAACAAAACGATAATGAATATTTTAAGGGGCTCCTTTTCCGCATATGTCGTAGCAATGTAACGTAAAGGTTAGAGTTTGCCATTGATTGATGCTTTTGCAACCAAAGAGCCACCTTGTCCGGGTTCTAGGTCTTTTTGCAAATTCTGTTTACAAAGCCGAAAACATATTCTTTAATAATGGTCTCTGGGAGACTTCAAAAACGGATAGATGAATGAAGTACTACATTCTCATAAATGTTTTCAGTCATCGGTCTAGTCATAACCTACTACAGCCCTTCACCTCTTCCTCGTCATTCCCAATCTAATTTGAAAACCTTCATAGTGAATGAAAAGATGTGTAATTCCCCTCCTACCAATATTTGCAGGCGGATTTGCAAGGTCATCTTGAAAATATTAACTGCACCGTTATGGTTGGCATGGCGGGCATGTTTACATACTGATCACACTCTCAAGTCATTATGCGATGAAGTAAGTGGCTTTAGACATTAAACTCGAATACATTTTTGTTGATCCTCTTTTTAACATTGTTATGTTTGCTCAAACGTGTATGAAATTGAAACTTTTATGGCTCTGTCCCATCTACTCTATACTGATTTAGCTACAATAATCCCAAACATGAAGCTCATTATTTTGTCTAAATTTTAGGCCAATCATTTTGATATTGCTGAAGCAAACAGGATGAACTACTTCTACTTCGAAGCCACATTTGAAGCCTTTCCTCAACTGCTCCTTCAATTTATCATCGTTTATCTGCAGTTTTTGAAAAATGGACTTGGCAGTTTGACTTCAATTCAGATGTGTCAGATTTTATCCTCTTACGTATCACTCATTTGGGTAGGATCTAAGTTTGAAATCTTTGCATTGAAGAAGAGATTTCACCTAAAGGAGCTGAATTTTACTTCTGAAATACTTTGCACATTCAAGATGATCATCAAATACTCGTACATTGTAGGTGTAGTCACTTTATCGATGGGAGTTATTTCCTCACAAGACGAGGACTTTCAACTCTATCTTCTTCCATTGGTTCTCATTACAATGGTTGGTTTGCTGGGATTGGATTTGCAAGAATCGGTATTTGCAATATTTAAACCAAAAAAGAAAAGTGACTCAAGAAATGGACAAGAAGAATGTGCCCAAGAGGAAGGTGCCCAAGAAGAAGGTGCCCAAGAAGAAGGTGCCCAAGAAGAAGGTGCCCAAGAAGAAGGTGCCCAAGAAGAAGGTGCCCAAGAAGAAGGTGCCCAAGAAGAAGGTACCCAAGAAGAAGGTGCCCAAGAAGAAGGGGCCCACGAAGAAGGTGACCAAGAGGAAGGTGATGATCCCTGGATACTAAAGAGGAAAGCTCCTAGATTCTTGTAAGTATTCTCAAGTTGCATCAAGTGGTCTCAGGGTCATTTTTTTTTCATTTCTTTAGCCCACTCATGTTAGATCATTCTTGCTATATTATAAATTAAGGGAGAAAAATGCCAGCCAACAATGTTTCTGAAAAATTTGGATTATTGTAGAACAAAATACTACATCAAATCTGAAAATACTGATAAATAACAAACATCTTTTACAAGCAAACTAACTTGGACCAAGAATTTTCCCCGCTCTGGTCAAGGAATAACAATCAATTCGATACAATTGGGAGGATTCTGGATCCAGTGTGCAAAACCTTGAGTGCGTGGAGTCATTGATCAGTGCTTCAAGTGCCGATACCTTTGTGTGAAAAGGGAGCAACCATTGATGGCTGACTTGCCTAAGGACAGGTTACGCATTGCTCCTTCCTTTTCCTATGTAGGAGTTGACCTTTTTGGTCCCTTATTGATTTGGAACAAGAGGAAGGATGAAAAGAGATATGGCATTATATTTGCCTGCCTGTGTTCCCGTGTCGCTCACATTGAAATGAGGATTTGTTAAACACTGCATCTTACGCGTACATTGGTGCACTAAGGCGTATGATATCCAAACGAGGAGCCGTTTGTCTGGTGCAATCCGATAACAGACTCAACTTTGTAGGGGCCGAAGAAGAAATCCCTGGCTAGGATAATTGAGACTGATCCGGACCATGAAGGAGGTGTTCGCAATTCGAGAGATCTGAAAACGTTCTCGAGATCAGAATTCCATCGCCCTGTGAACAAGCTCATCCTACTCTAACAGGCACAAGTACTCAAAGGGCTGGAGTTAACCTCGCCGATTCACCAAGAAGACGTTTAGGGATCCGAACCTTTGACTGATTCCTTGGGAGCCAGATGTTGGGGCAATATCTCCGGAGTTCGAATTTGCCACCCATTACGATGTTGACTTGCCACACGTGGAGGATTTCTGCTTCTCCCTCAGTGGCAACACAATCTTCAGTAAAATTGATCTGGTGCGAGCGTTTCATCAAATTCCTCCTGCAGAGAAGTCAATCCCTTTGACCGCTATGTCCACAACTTTTGGCCTATTCGAATTCCTCAGGATGCCATTTGGACTCAAAAACGCGGCTCAATCATTTCTACGGTTCATGGACGAAGTGTTGAGAGGTCCCTCAGGAATTTATTGCTATGTTGATGACATTCTCGTCGCCAGTACATCACAAGATGAACATCGCCATCACCTTCTAGCTCTTTTTGATAGACTCCGTTTCCTTTGGACTTTTCATTAACAAGACCAAAACCAGTCTGGGCCAGTCCACCACCAACTTCCTTGGCTTCCATTTGTCTAACATTGGAGCACGTGCTCTCGATGCGCAAGTAGAAGCAATCAAAGCGTTCTCAAAACCCAAGACTGTTCGTTCCCGTCAGGAATTCCTGGGTCTGGCCAATTTTTATAGGTGCTTTTATAGGTAGTTCATTGATCAACTGGGATTGAAATTAAAGAGGCAAATTGATCACTAAGGAAAGTGACTAAATTGATTTGATTAGATACCACTTCATGGTTCGGTAGTCTACGGGGCCCGACAGGGGGGTTGGCTTTTCGTTTGGAGTTGACGCGTGAGTAAAACGCTTTTAGGTTGAGGATAACATCTTGGACCACTCTCCTCTCTTTCCAAAAGTGATCCTTGTCTAGCGAGTTTTTCAACACTTAAAAGGTGAAAAATAGACAAATTCTAACTTTTAATAAATAATACTGGGGATTAAATTCCCTGTAGCTGTTAGAAAAGCCCGTGAAAAAACAAATCGATGAAAAGCATTCAAAATCTAGCGGTATCCGCCAACTATAGTTCGTTAACGAATTAGATATTATGGGAATATAAAGCTGAGCAAAAAACATTACTATGTTCGTTAACCTTCAGCTATTTTTTTCAATAGCAACTCACGACTAATTCCTGTGATTTGATTAATGCCACTACAAATTATTTAACAAAAATAGAAATAACATTTACTTCTGCACTTAAAATTTGTAGTTATTCTTTTATCCAAAGAAGATGCCAAAACAGAAGCATACATTGCAGAAATGGAGCAAAGAAATTCTCAATGTTCTTCCACATATTTCCTTTGATCATATTATTGGCCCTATCAATCACATTATTTTGAAACTTTTACCTCAAGTTTCCGAGTCACATGGCTATCCTGGTTAATCGTAAAATGAGGTCAAAGTCGGTTCAACGTCGCAAAGAAATGTACTTGGTTGGCGGCGTGGATGATGGAAGGCGCCAGTGAGGTTACTTTTAACTATCCTTCGATCTCTTTGTGAGATGAGGCCTCAGTAAACAAATTTAGAGCCCCATCTAACTTGCTCGGGTGTTAGTGTCCGTTAACTTATTCAATGCCCATGAATAGCCACAATTTTATTTTCAGGTTGGGGTTCATTGTACATACGTTGGCTTTGATTGCTTTGACCTTGCATCTAAGAGAATTCGTTCAAGAAGAAACGAAACGGTCCAGGATTATCCATGCTTTAGTGGTGGATCCTTTCGATTTCAAGTGTAACAAAACTGAGGTTTGTATCTTGTTTTGGTATTTCATCCTATCAACCTCAATTTACAAGTTGTACCGAGTGGCTTTCCGGTATTACGTGAAAACGAATGGACCTAAACTAGGACGTTATAGATATGCCAACTATTGGAGCGCTGCAGACAGAATGAAGACTTTTCCTCCATATTGGCCTGCTCCATTGCTTTTTGCGGAAGAAGGGTTGTTCTTTTCGGACCGATGGTTGGATAAAGGATCAATGGAATTAAAATGTTTCAGTTGTGCTAGAAGTGTTTGTCTACCCAAGCAAGAGCATCATAGAAATGGAGGAAAACTGACAAAACCAACGGCGAGAAAAAGGAGTGATTTCTTTAAACTGATTCATGACTTTAAACACGCCGAATCGTGTACGTATTCCATCGAAAAGGAACTATTTCAAGTGAGCAATGAAAAGAAAAGTTCAGACAGTGAACATCGAGCACCTGAATTGCGGAGAATTCTCGCATGTCCAAGTAACGGCGATGATCTTCAGCAACTTGAATTGAAAAGAATTCTCGCCCGTCTTGGTTTTATTCATGAGGATGATCAAATGAATCAGTCACCAGAAAATAGGAAAAGGAGTGTCATGCAAATATTGAGTCTCAACGAGACGCCATATATGAAAGATTTTGATGGTGAAAAACTTACGGGTCAATGGAATGCAAAATGCGTATGGTGTCACAGAACAATATCAAGTAAGTCGGAACCGCTTTCTTCAGCACATTTTTGTCCTTGTCAAAAATGCATCAAAACTCAACGGAAAGACATCATTTACCAATCCATGAGAACTGCTCACGACCAGAATTGCCCATGGAACAAATACTCGTACTACGTTTCCAATGAGTATCCTGACCTCATATGCAAATTGTTCGGAGCGAAATGTTTGCAATGGGAGCGAAGAATATCGATTTGTTTTGGGATTGTACCGATACTTCCTTTTATAATCCTTTGCAATTTGTGGGCAATTCTCATGTTTGCACCTGTTGTCGTTATGGCAGAAGCTGCTCTAGCAAACATCTTAATATCACTCGGAATGATGATAACTATGATTTTTGGTTGTTTTGATCTATTTTCAAGCAAATTTGGTGGGCTGAAATCCAAGTGGGACAAACGGCGTCTACCCGCGATTTGTTTCTTTTTGATTCTGGCTTTTGGCCTTGTTGTTGGATTTGGATCACACTATATCTCCAATAGAGAAACCGAGCTTGAGGTTCAGCCTTGGTCACTCCATACCATTTATGTATTATTCTGGCTGATGTTGATATTTGTCGTGTTTATGGACAACTTGGCATTCGTCCTTAGAAGTGATTATTCTTTTCCAAGTGATCACCCTGTGCAGGCCTTTAAAATGATGATAGGGCAAAAGACATTCATAACATCCGACCCAGTTGCCACATTTTGCAATCAACTCAACTATATCAGCCTTTCATCAGTCTGCACTATTCCTGTTTTTCTGTTTTCTCGTGTGTATTGGGTTATAATTGCCTGGGTAGTGCCAATTATCATTTTCCTTTTGATTCTCATTTGGTATCAATGTTGGAACCCTTTAATAAATTGGCTCGTAAAAAGAGTAATTTTGAAATACCAGCAAGACAGTGGCGAAACAGACCAAATGCAACCTAGCTCTGAGCAAAACCAAACACCCCTTGGGCCTGAATATTGCTGGAATGCACTTTTTGAGATTCTAACGCTGAAATTGAAAGATGAAGAGAAGGCTAGAATCACTCTGAAACCCTACAGCATGTATTTGACCATTCCCCCAAAATATGCATCCACCTTTTTGGGTAATGAAACGCAAAATCAACCATGATCGGACCCCGTTGTATTCAACACCGATCACTTCAAGGGCAAACCTTTATGGATTATGTACTTTTCATTTTCGAACACTGATTTCCACTCCCACTGATACGGCATTAGAACAGGCTGAAAAAAACACACATAAATGAATGTTAACTAATTGATTTAAATCAAGCTCTGATGTACCTAATTATTCACTTTGTAATTATGACAAATACAAGAAACATTACCTCAATCAATCGCGATTCTACTTCTTTGGCTCCCGCGTCATGAATCATCACTTCTGCAGTCACAGGATCATCTCCCAAATCCTTTCCAAATGAGACATCATCAAGATGATGCAACTTCTTTCGCCCCAGTTTTCGACGAGGCCTTTTGCGTCCTATCATTTCATTTTCCTCCAATTCGTCCTGTTCGTCGTGATCTTCCTCCTCTTCCTCAGCGATGGAAACATATTCGTTGAAAAGATCTTCGTCACCACTTTCCGGGTTGATTTCAAGTTTAGGTGCCGAACGATAATCCTCCTCCGAAGACGCCTCCTCCATCTCATCGCTATCCAAGACCTGGTCTTCAAATCTCTGCGGCTGAAATAGGCCAAAAACCTGGATCCCCAACGACTCTAGGCATGAGACGAAGAATGAACAAACCTTAGCTCTTTTGCGGGCCGGTCGATTAGAGGTTCGAGTGAGATTAGAGCTCTCTTTCGACTTGCTCTTTTTGCTGAGAGATTTCTTGCTGGAGGTCTTTACGTCTTCGGCCAACGGCGGCATGGGGCCGGTAAATTGAAGTTTCTTAGGTAAATCTGGTTCGGGCAACAAGTGCTCAAGACCGGGCAAGCCAGCTAAAGCCGGATCTGGAGGCTGAAAACGATTGTTTATCTGGTAATCACATTTTTAGTATTGTGTTTTCTGGGGAGGAGGAGGCGGGGAGAGGATGTTGCCTCCTAGGTTACTGCTTGGCTTCTTCAGTTTGCTCGCGTTAGAAAAGCTTTATAATTGTAATCACTAGAGGAAGAAGAAATGCTGTTCAAGTTTCAGATTTAATTTTTTTTTTTTACTTTTGACCAAGTTTTTCGTTCTTTTGGTCTGTCTCCATGTTATTTGGCCAGAAGAACTCTTTTTCAAACTTTTAAGCTTTTTTTTGGTAGAATTCCTTGTTGCCACTAGGAATGGAATTTCAAGCAATGAAACTTTTTTCCCCGATACTATGGCTCCCCCAAAAAATCATTTTGATACCCTAGACCAGTTTTCCGAAAAAGGTTTTTCCGTCTTAAATACTTTTTTTTAAAGATTATTTAGCATTTATATGATACTCCTTGTACAGCCGACCCTCCAATACTTCCATGTAATGAGACGCATTATATTAAATAAAGAAATGATTAGTTTTTCTTGACAATAGATAGGAAAGGAAGTACGCAAAGAAAGTGTAGCATGTTGTAGCAACAAAACAAATTACGATAGCTTCTAGTCTAAGAGTTTGGTAGGCTTTAGGGGCATCGACAACATTTCTCCAAGTTATCAGGTCACCCGGCCTTTTTTTCAAGTCTCCGGCTCAAAGACTCCATTTAAAAAGGTCAAGCATGATTCGGGGAGAAAACTCCATTTACTCTATTACTACTCGTTTTGAACATTTTTTTCGAGCACTATTAGTCACTTCAAGCCGCTGTCGCTTTTAGAACAGGGTTTGATGACCAAAACCTGTTTGAAGTCTGAGAAATTGTAAAAAGATAAACATATGGAAGTAAAGGCTCCTGAATATTGTTTTTGGTTAGGTTGAGTGCCGTAAGATTCAGATGGTTAAAGCATTTAAAAAGTAGGACTGCTCACTAATTGTTCAAGGACTCATTGTGAAACCAAATCAGATCGTACCTCGGTGGAGCCCTTGAGACTCTGGAATTTTTCCTCAGAGATGGGACACTGTCTGTCCCGGTCCCAAGTGAGGATCCATCCAGTTTCCGGGAAATGAAATCGAGCTGGAACGGCTTTGGCGTGTAATTGGATTCGATCCGTGTTTAAATATAGGTCCTTCAAATGGAAGTGAACGTGACAAATATTGGTATATTTGGTCACCTGAGGGCGAGAAGATGGAGATAACAGAATAATGAATTCCATGGATCATGGTTTAACAAAGTTCGATTTCGCATCACCTCCAAATCAGGGCGACGCATAGCTTGGAGCCATTTCTGGCGCAATTCCTCGTCCTTGGGGAACTTGTGGAAACTCCGGCGGAATTTGTAATGGAATTTGGCGCAATCTAAAGCAGCGCAATTCTGAGGCATTTTTAACCAAACCTGTTAAGTTCCTATCTGTAATCTGCTTGGATTTCACATCGTCAGTTGGTCGTCAAAACAATAACAAAGCGATGCTTTAAGTGATGCCGAAATGTTCTACGCAGTTGTGCCAAATATGTGCTTCATCTCCATAGCCAATCACTGAAAGTTGTAAGACTTACCATCTTTTGCCGTTGTGTTAACTTTTTGGGGGTTATTCTTGCCCTGTTTCACATCATTTTTGTAGTTATTTTCTATTTGACAGAAAGGAATGGCCTTATTACAGGCCAAATGGCATCACTACAAAAATGGGCGAGTGATCAGGGAGACCAGCCTCAGTGGTCAAAGGACTGTTGGTACATAGTGCTAGAAATGTCTGCCATTTTTGCAAATCAAGTAAACTGGTCCAATGGGAAGATGCTATTCTTTCTTCGTCTTCTTCAATTCCTATCTATTCTCAAGAAAAACCAATCATTTTTTGATGGCCACCCAATCTCCCAGTTCAAGTTTCACTGGCACAGTTATCCTCTCAATTATTAGTCTAATGTGGAAATTTCAATCATAAAACTGTTCTTTCGCCATTCCATCCACCTGGAAAGAAAAGCGAAAACTTGGTCACCTTTTCATTTGCTTCACACACAGTGAGTAAAACTAGATCTCTAGATAAGGGAGCTAGTAAAAATTATCGAATTTGGATAGTTTTAACCCGATCTAAGTCTTTTTGGGTGGGTTGATGTGTTTTTTTTTCAAAAAAACGGCGAATTGCGTTGGGGTTTTCATTTTCTTTACGCTTTCCAAAAATTTGGAAGAACATGATTGGAAGCAAATGAAAGTGCTCGAATGGTTGGAAATTTTCTCAATCTTATACGACCTGACAACGAATTTGGTAAATTCAATTTTTCGTTGTTTTTTTGCATTTTTTTTTCTTCCAGGTTATTTGCCTTTGAACATTAGCCTTGCGTCAGAATACAATGAATGCCATGTCCTTAAAATCACACCAGTTAGCCAACTACAATGTCTGGCAAAATGAATTTCTACTATTCGGCCTTGGCGATCAACATAGTTATACAGCATCTAAATGATCACGAAAAAGTTTTTTGTCTTTAGCATCTGGTCACCCTTAAAATCACACCAGTTAGCCAACTACAATGTCTGGCAAAATGAATTTCTACTATTCGGCCTTGGCGATCAACATAGTTATTCAGCATCTAAATGATCACGAAAAAGTTTTTTGTCTTTAGCATCTGGTCACCCTTATCCCGCCAATAACAATCGAATCTTTGAACATTAGCAATCGTTTCGATTCAGAAAACGTCCGAAGGGTTGATCTCAGAATGCCCTTTGAATCACCCCGGAAACGGATTCGTTTCTCTCATGAGGAGTGGTTGACTCCTCAGAAAATCGCCGATCAACTGATCCAAGAATTGGAGGACAAGTCGTTTCTGGGATTTCGAGAAGAGCGGAATCATCTCCAAGGTAGTAGTAGTTCTTCAAGCACTTGGGGAAATTGACAAATGGGAAAAGAATGACTGAGTTAATATTAAGTGTAACCTTTGATCTTGTAACCTCGAGAAACGTTGGAAAAATGCACGGTTCAGGCGATATATGTTCTGTTATACGTACGTTCATGTATGGTCGTTAAAAAATGAACTCTGAGATGACAGTTCGGCAGCTTGCATACACTGGAGGTTGCGTTGGTTGCCTTTCGTCCATGACATAGCGTATTGTAACTTTTGAAGAATTTCTTGGTTGGAATCAAAAATGTTGCGGGTTTGTATCCACAGAAACCGTTTATCTATTAGGTTGATTTTATGACAAACTTAGTGCCCAATTGTAAGACCCATTCATCTGACCCTCACAAGTTAAGGACTTAAGCAATAGTGGTTCAATGCAATAGTTTTTGTTGGGCTGGGTTGGAAAGGGCTCAACTAATCTCTAAACACACAAACAGAGCCTGAATGTAGGTACAAATCATTGTAGCATCCATACTGGTGGGACAAAGCAAACAAGATAAAGGACTCTATGATCAATAAAAGCATCACACACTCATACTTGTTTCCTGAATCCATTCAAATCCGGAATCATATTATCTAACCCGTTTGGACTAATGTCCAATCATTATTAATCATTCAATATTTTGAGGCAAACTGCCAAATTGGCCTCAGACAGGTCCATGAGTGATGATGAGAGACTTGTGCCCTGAATAAGCGCGCCCAATCGTCGTTGCTCTAAAGTCTCCGTGAATAACGCTAGAGTATGTAGAGCAGCTTGACAGCTGTCATCTCAAAGTTCACTTTTTAACGACCATATACGTTCATGCCTCTAGAAGCCCGTACATTGGAGTGCAATGGACAAAAGTACGAGACTGGGGTTATTTTTGGGCCCATTATTTGAAAGGTCTATCATCTCATTTCAGACTTGCTCTTTTTTGATGAACCAGAACATAACTGCGATTGGAAAATTGTATATTATTTGCCTCAGTGCTAAAAATACAAAAACAAAAGCAAATGTTCAGAAATTCAATCCAACTCAAATCAACCTTCGTAAATTTAAGATGGAATGAAGTATCCTCATGAGGTAAAAAAAGTAGTTGGATTTTTCCAACACTTGTGTTCTTCGTGTGAAAACTGCAGCCCTCTATTCAATAAACTTAAATCACTTAGCTTCTTAGAAGACAGAAAGAGAAAATCAAGGTTAGAATCATATTCTGCATGAATTAGAATTGGTGTATGGATTGTTTTGATGTGATCGAACGGCGGGAAATTACGATTAAAGAGAAAAATGAAGATCAGGCTAGTTTTGCTGGCATACATAGCAATACTTAAGTTTGCAAGGGTTAAGTTGTACAATCTAAATCTTTCAGTATTGGATGTTGTTTTTCACGAACGAGTTGTACATTCTAAATTTCAATCACCGTAAGTGCAACAAAAATGTCTATGTACTTGATTGACTGGTGTATCATTAATAGAGGTCGAGGAAAATAATTTTTTGAACAAAAATTTTTTTTTCAAATGTTTTTGATGTTTTTGGAAAAGAAACTATTTATTACAGCTTTTTTGAAATTCATGTAATGTTTCAGTGGAAATATATTAAAAATATAACACATTTGCTGGCCTAATGCAACATTTGTCATTATCCCCTCCATGCTAGGCATGAACCAAAGACGGCTGATTTTTCACAAATGGTCGATTTTATTTGAAATTAACTAGCAATTATTGTCCAAAAAGGTAAACCAGCAAAATATCAATAAAATGTTGCACAAGTAAAGCGTAAGTCTTTTTCAATTCATAAGCCATTAAGCAAATAAGTTTTGGTCTTTTTATTGTAGTGCCGTATAAAAGATGTTAAACACATTTGCATGAACTTTTGCTATCTTTTTTAACGCTCATATATTCTATAAGTAGATCCGCAACATCGCAAAGTTGTATATTCTAAGCCAAGCTGCAAACCTAGTGGTATACAAAGTTTCCAGGTGGCACATTGATGATGATTTGTAAGTTACTTTAAAATTGCTATTATCAAAGCAAAAAAGCCAAAAATAAATATCATTTTTGTTTTAGGATACAAGGGACTATTGATGAGCATTAATGAATTAGAAGTTAAATGTGTCAATTGTTAAATCATTACTTCAAAATTAACATTATTCATTACTTTGACCAATATATACTCCCATTTCAACACAGCTGAATTTATATTATGAATAAATATTAATTTTTAATGCCTCTATGTGTAAAATATAAAGTAATATTTGGTACTTTTGACAGGAATACAGATAATATTTGCAGTCATTTTGACATCAAAAAAAGCAATGTTTGTGCCCAGGAGGATCAAATGTTTTCTCGACCCCAAATCAATCATCAGAATACACTCGCGTTAGATGATGGTCGTTCGTTGATTTGATAAGCCGAAACAGACATTCAACAAGTTGACGACCTCTCTTAATCGAACTTGATTTCTCTACCTCCAGATTTGATTCTACGAACTCTAAATGGTGGGGAGTCCAATTCGGTATTGATCATGGGGGGCGTGGGGGTGGGCAAGACCGCTTTTTTGAACCAGGTTCTGGCTGATGTGACTAAAGAGAGAGCCAAGACCAAAGTTGTCGAGGACAACGTGTTGGTAGTTCGACTCAGTGGTTGGCTTCAAGTGGATGATCGGTTGGCCTTGAAAGAGATCACCCGCCAGCTTCACCTGGACAACGTGGTGGGCGATAAAGTAAGTTACATGGAAATCCTCGGCCATTTTTCTTCAGAATTATGCGAGGCTTTTCAATAAGTCTGTTTCGCTTGAAGCGCTTCTTTCCTTTATGGATTCCTTATGAAGGAACTAATTTCGTTTGAGCACGGAAAGTACACTACTCCGTTTCACTTTGCAGGTATTTGGGTCCTTTGCTGACCATTTGGAATTTTTGCTGGCAAGTCTCAAAGCGGGTGATCAAAAGTCTTCAAAGCCGGTAGTGTTTGTCTTGGATCAGTTTGATCTCTTTTGCGAGCACCATAACCAAACGCTACTGTATAACCTCTTCGACACGGCACAATCTCGAGCTGTGCCCATGATTATCATTGGACTCACGCCCAGGATCGATGTTGTGGAGATGATGGAAAAGCGGGTCAAATCCAGGTTTTGCCATCGATCCATTCATCTGAACAATCCGACGTCTTTCAACGGATATTTGGAATATTTCCAGCACTTCCTCTCACCTCAAATAGGCAATCCTGACAAATCCTGGAAAAGACACCTAAAGGACAAATTCCTGGATACAAATTCCCCGGGGAAAAAAGTCTTGAATCAACTCTATGACATGGATTCATCCATCAGTCACCTCAAGTATATCCTACACGAGGCCCTGTTCCAGTTTTTATCTGACCCAAATGGGTCTTCTTTTGAACCTGAGCATCTGGAAGTAGCGGCAAAGCTCTGGCGTCCCAATTTTGATGAAGAACTATTACTCGGTCTGACTGTCCTTGATCTAGCCCTCGCTGTTGCCGTCAAAAACACTGCTTTCAACAAAGTGGATCGACATGTCAATTTCGAGATGGTCTTTCACGAATTCAAGACGTTTGTAAACCGAAAGTGTTCCATGCTGAACTTCGACCGCTCCATTATTATGAAGAGTTGGGAGAATCTCATTCATCTCGAGATTCTCCGACCTTTGGACCGCGGAGCGAAAGTCCAAAACGAGTACAAAGACTACATCATGGACATCATGGATCTGGATCTGACAAAAGTGGTGGACAAGGTGCCGGGCATTCCATTAGACCTTCGCGACTGGGCGAAGACTGGGTTCAGAGAATCTGCTTAGTTTGTCTATATTCGCCTTCAATAAGTTAATATTAAGCCGCTGGTGGGGCCAATACCCCTGGATCGGGAACAGTGGAAGTCATGCGCTCGAAGGCGTCGGCAAAATCCTTAACCCAAACGGCCTCATCGTTGGCGTATTCTTGAACGATACTCTTGGTTGGAGCGTCTGGACAATCCTCAAAGCTGCAAGTGCTGTGACCACCCCTGAAAGTGTGAAAAACTCAGGTAATTCTTCAATCTTTGAATCTGTGACAAGCTTCTACTTACTCGTCCTCAATGTCTAAGAGTTTGACAAGATCGATATCTGCATCCAACATGTTCGCAATCTACAAAGTATAACTTGAATATCAGCACAATTTCTAAAAAAATCAGGTCCTTATTATTCCTCACCTCCTCGCCATTCGTGCGGCCTGTCCATTGCCATCTTTGGTCAGGGGATCGACCTTCATTTGCGTCTCGGTGAGTCCACGTAATACTGTCGTCCAAGAGAAACTTGTAATATCGATTGTCGAATTTGAACTTGTTATCGCTCTGAAATTTGAGCAAATTCATTTATCTCGGCAATTCGTGTTAAAATGATGGACTCCTTTCTCTCATACTTGAGCCTTCCAACTTCCATCGAATCCCGATCCGGCTCTGGTCATCTCACCAAGGGTGTGAGCGCCCAAAATGGCCACAGTTTGTCGCGTATTCAAATCGAAAATCCTCTTCATAGTTGCCATGACTTCGGCATGGTTCATGAAGCCCTGGGGAAACTCGTGATTATCCTCAGTATCTGGAGAGCTGACACAATCCTCACGACCCATGAGGAAGCGAAGCGGGGGCTACGAAAACCGATTTCCGATTACTTTCCCCTACGGATTAACAAGATTGATGCCTTATGGCTTACCTTGGGCATGGTGATGCAATCCGGGTCGAGACCTTCATCGCAACTGATATTGTTGTAGTCGACTGTTGTGTCCACCGCCACAATCCCGGCGAGGTTGAAGAAGTCTGCTCTGCTCATTGTTTTCCCATTCAACGGCAGCACGTTCTTATAGAAGTCATTGATTTCAACGTAAATATCCTCCAAACCGCCATTAGCCGGATTTCCGAAATTTAAGCATCCGTCGCAGTACCCTAAGATAAGTCGCTTAGTGTTTGTCATTAATGCCGAGGGCTAATAATGAAAAAAAGTACTATACCAACGCAATCATGAAAAGCCAAACGAAGGCATCCTGGAGCTCGGTCCACGTCCTCTTCAAAAAATGCTCTTAAGAGGAGCTTAAGCTCATCGACCTCAGACATGGTCCATTGGTCCTAATGATGGATGAAAGTGGGAATTTCGACTCCTTGATATCAATGTGCTATTTTGCTGTGTAAGTAGTTAAAGCTACGGTAGATGTAGTCTAGGGCAACTTCGTAGGTGATGATGACCCCGTACTTTAGAGAAATTGTGAAATCTTACCTGAGCAAAAACAGGATACCCGGAAACCAGGAAGAGGGCAAATAGTACGACTGACTTGGATGAAGCCATGATTATGAATGACTGTCCTGAGCGGGAACTCGACCTAGATAACTCGTTTTTGAGATGACCGGTGTTTGCTAAATGAGTGCCTTTGAGGACTTTTTGCTGTTGATATAACACCTTATATTTACTCTATAATTGCTAACATAAACAGGACAGAGGTCAATTGACGCAGATAAATAGATAACTTAAAATCTTGACTTGATACGAGTGACAAATTAAAAGCATAATCTCCTCCGCTTGGCAATGTTTCGGATAGGCTGTTTGGACCTCTTCTTGATTCTGTGCCTGGGCTTTGGCTTATTTTGATCAATGCTCGTTGATCGAGAACAATCTGTGAAAATATTGGTTGATTCCTCTTTGTGTGATGGTGGTGAGACGGCGATATCTAACAGAGCTTCCTCAGACGCTTTCTGTTCATCATCAGTTTTGTTCCTCTTCTTCAGATACTCGTCATCTTCCTTGGGAATTTCCAGTATAGTTTGTCCCACCGGAGGACTAAAGCTCTTTTTACTCAGCCATCGTAACGTCTCCTCAATATCTTCTTGCGTCCAATTATCTTCCACGTTCTCAATGTTTTCCTTGAAATCCGGACATTGGTTGCCCGCCTCCTCCATAGCGTATTCGGACTTCAAAACCCAATTAAGAATATCGTCAATACTCTGATCTGACTCTCTTTCGTCCTCGAAGTCACTCACTGCCAGAGGCTCCAGATCTCCAGCCACTGAGATTCCCGATGAGACTGGAATTTCGTCGTATAATTCCTCCATGGTTTTACATTCGGTGTTTTTGGGCTTAAGAATCTGTGACGTCGGTTTGGATTGAGGAACTTCTTGATCCGACATTTCTTCTTCTTCACTCTTCAGATTGTCGAGACTGTCTGAGGATACTGATACAACGTCTGCAGGCTCTACATCATCAGACTCGTTATTGTTATTGAGTTCAGATATCTCTGATTTAGGATCCACTGGATGAAAGGCGTGATTCTCCTCGGGTCCTTGGTGGATCTTGAGAGGATCTTCTAAAGGCTGTTGAACACCATTGAAGTCAACATCATTGATTTCGGAATACTTTGGTATGGGTTGAATTGGAATGGCTTTGACTTTTTCATTGTTGTCTTCTTCCATGCAGTTCCAAGTCGGCTTAACATCTTCGCCACTGTCGCTCCAACAATAAGTTAGTTGATCAGTTACCGTTGAGCTTGGATCTCTGAGGCACGGGACATTACTAGAAGATCCACAGGTGGTCAAAGAGACTAATGATGACTTGTTTGTCCGTAAGGAGCATTGCTTCTCGCAATCATGACAATGGCAGTCGGGCTCTGAATTCAGGGATTGATACCTGGCTTCCTCCATGGGAAGGCCCATGTCTTCCACATCTTCCATTTCGTTGTCTGTGGAACACGTTTGAAATTTGGCCTCTTCACAAGCTTCACAACAATATGTATCCGTTTTCATGCCTTGATTGAGCAAGAAGTTCCGGTAGAAATCTTGAAAGGATGCTGCTGAGTAGCGTCTTGTTTTGAGGTTGTTTCGTCGTCGTTTTACTTGCTGTGATTTTATTCGAACCATGTTTGTTGAAGTTATTTTCGTGTGATACTCTTGGTGTGATTGTTTTGAATGATCCCAGTTCCATCTTGTGCTGGGGTTTTAACAACAGTTCAACAAGAGAAGCATGCGCATGTTCGTTCGGGCGCCGGGCCAGGCGTGCCCGTTCGAACGTATATGTACTGCACCACATTTCCCGTACTATTGGTTGGTTCATGGAGTACGGTACTCCATGGTTGGTTTTGTGTGTTCCATCCATCGGGCTGGTGGTTGAACCGGTCCCTCCAACTTGGCGGAATATACGCATTACACTACCTTTTTGGTGCCCCTCCCGCTGTTGTTGGATTCTCAAGCATGGAGAAGGCATGTTATGAAAACGTTTTCTGGCACACTTGCGCCTTGTTTTTGGACCTTGGGGTTGTAGACTCGTAGTACGGCATGGGTGACTCGAGTGATCGTTTTGTACTGCAAAGTGCGCAGCAAAGTACGGCTCGGCATTGACAATCTCTGGGGCGAGTTTCTTCATCCGCTCCCCGTGGAAGAAGGCACGACTTGGGATCATTTCCTCCCTTTTTCCAGAGGGAGGGGAACGTTTCTAGAATAATCTAGATTTTTACTGACATGGTGGAGTCATGTTCAAGTGGGTAGAAAGAGGAAAGCCTGTGAAATCGACCTGATATTCGAGTAAGACGACATTAAAGTGTCGTTTCTTATTCAACATTTTGCAAATGAACAAACCTTTGTAGACTGTGCAGAGATGAAACTGCCTGTTTCAAAGTGTTCGTTTTCATGTATTGAACTTTGATTATCGATCGTTGCCATGTAGTAGTTGAAGAGCAATTTGTGATTTAATTGACCAGGCGTTGAGCCAATTTCAAAATGTTTGCATTTGATTTTAAAGGGATGGCAAATAAATGAATCCATTGCCAAGGGATTAATATTTGTTTTGACCTTAACTGAGATATTGACTTATTTTTTATCCTTTTGAGCAAGCATTCTACGCTAACCTATCGTTTATCGCAAGCGACTCATGTTCAAAAATAATAGTTCGTTGCCCATAATCGAACGATGAATTAATGAAAGATCGCCATTTCATATCATTTATACCCTTGGATAACTGAGATGAAGTTTAATGTCCAATATGTTTGCTCATGATCAACGCTATCTTTCTGTGTTAATTTAAAAAGTCTAGCCATCATCAGCCTCTCGTTGTTGTCGCAGGTGTTCCTCTCCCGAGTTTGAAACCATCCAAAATAGAAACTAATTTTAAGATGCAAGCTCGCTTTGAGATCATATTTATTCAAGTTTGAAATTGGTGTTATACTGTGAATATGACAACGTAATGGCTTTTATTGTGATGTGAACTTTACAAATCATGAGCACACATCAAAAATAGTTTCATTCGATCCTTTTCGGTCATGAAGATCGGTATTTGCCGAATTCCATGTCTTCGAGATCGGTCAAGATTTGATCCAACATGTCCTCTTCGGACGGTTGAGGCGATGGCTCGGGAGTGACTCCGAGACTTTCCATTTGGGACCATATACTTCTTTGGTCCTCATAGCGGGACGCCATGGTAGTTGGAGGAGGAGCTAGATATTGTTGCTGACTTTGGTGATGATATTGTTGATTAGAGAACTGTGAATCTGTCCGGTAGTAGTCTGGTGGCGGGGTGACAGACTCATATGAACCTATGGGTGTAGTTAAACTGCTGTTGGGTCGATTGGGAACTAATCTTTCCAGGTTTGGATCCAATCGAAAGGTGGGCCCTCCATAGTCCGAGAGAGATCTCCCAGGGATAATGGTCTTGGGAGGGCATAAGGAGCAATTACTTTCATGGCCATAATGCGAGTTGTAGAAGGAGGAGGTGTCGTTCGATGACACTCGGTTAAAGCTCTGTCTAGTTTTTATGCCTTGCAAAAAATCGTTGTAAGTTGGTGGAGCCTCTTCGTCTTCCAAATGGTTCTGGGTTGGTTGCGGTTCTTGTGTGAAATCGTTGCGACGGTCATAAGCTAAGCTGTCATAATTGTTATACATTGAGCTTGAATCGGCTTGCGATTGATTCGAGGATGGGATGTCACTGTAGTAACCGTAGTTATTGGCTGGGAAATATGGATTGTCCCACTGATTGTAGTATGTAAACGATTTGTCCCACAATAGATTGACGTTAGCCATCTTGTTGGAGAATATGTCACTTGTTGAATGGGTTCCTATGTTCTTTAATTTACATTGGTATGTGCTCTCTTCGAATTGGACGAGGTACTGATCGCAATATATTCGGGAGAGGTCTAATATGATAGTCCCACAGAGGGAGCTGTCGTCATCGTAATTACTCCTCGCACTCGTTTCCCCAAGCACAGACCTATATTTCGTTCTAGAACGGATATTGGAAAGGCTACTATGACTTCGTTTGAAACGTCTTAATTTTTTGGGTCTCACAACTTCACAATCTTTAACGTCTCGTTTTTTTCACCTTTGCATCTAATATTATAACGTTTCAATTTGCAATCGTCTCATTACAGGCAGCAGAAATGAACGCTTCCCATCTATATAGCTCTAAGCACTAGGTTTTTTGGTCCTTGTTTGCGATGCGCGAGTGCTCCTAGTCCTGAAGCAGCACAGGGAACGGAAGATTCCCTTCAAGCCAGACAAGCGTAGGCTTTAGGAGTAGCCTCAAATCCGGAGCAAAGCAGAAGAGGACCATCGTGAAGTGGAAATATCTGGTTTCAACTGGACACCAAGGCGTACGAAACGTTTCATCAGCCACGCTTTACTCTTCATTTCGTTTCCTGACTTGTACTGTTATCTCTTATCAGTTATATAATGGTACGTTTAGTTGACAAATATTGCTTTTTTCGCTGAATGTACAAAACGGACCAGTTTTGACTAGTTCGAATGTATCACCGAAGAATATAAATTGACAAGGACGATTTATTCCCGAATTACATATAATTTTGGAGTCTATACTTTATCCAAGACTTTAACGGATATTGGTATGACATTAATTTTATCCGGATTTTTGCTTTACGATGACTGATGTTAAAGCGTAGATAAATAATCCGAGGCTATTTCTGATCAAAACACGAGTTGGAAATATCAAGTACTTGGTACCGAGCCTTCGGTTTTGATATAGTGATGTGGCATTTGAGAGCGTGCTTATCTTAGGCAAATTACGAGTATTCACATATTGAAAACGTAAAATGTGGCAATAAATGAAAAGTGAGATAAAATGAACTTCATTTCATCGAAAACACCAAGAATATGTTCGAAGTATGTTCTATCAGTCGATTTCAGGTATCAGTCTACTTTTTCAAGTAGTTCAATTTCCAAAGGCTTAAAGACTTAGTCTTTAAAAGATACATGAATCCTACACACAGTTTTTCAGCTATAGAAGATGAACATTCTGCTCCAAAACGAACCTTGCTTTTTTTTTATCAGTTTCGTTATCCAAAATCAGTAGAAGAAAGTGATCCCCAAAAGACCATCTCAGAACTTGCCTCGTTAGATTTATGGTACGTGAAAATACGAAGAAATGCGGTACCCTGTAGTATCCCAAAGCAGAGACTTTCCTTTAAAAAGGCCATTAATCCCGTCGGAGAGAAAATTGATGCCCTTATTGATTGAATTACGGTAGACTTTGGCTCCAACTCATCATACAGATTGATCAGCATTCAATTATTAGGATGATGCTTCTTTCCTTCATACTTTTTACCCTCTGACACTCACCTACAGACCACTTTTTTAGGTCTCAGTTTTTGTAGTCCAAACCTACTTTATCATAAACGACGTTTAAAGGCAATAATGAAAACAATGCGTCGTGCGTTGGTGCGTTGGTTACCTCTGATGTGATAAAAGCCATTTTTTTTTGTTTTTACTTTAGGTCGAGATTTGTGTATTATTGGTAGTCTAATTAATGCTGAGGTAACAATTTGTGAAGCAATTATTTTTTGGTTTGTGAATAATTTATTGACTTGTCAGAGAACGATCATTACATGTCATTATCATATTTATGTTTCCCTCTTACCGAAATGCTTTACAAGGGATATAAAAGCTGGTAAGTTCATGCGCATTCTAAGAAATAGCTCTGACAATTCATTACAAAGGTGAGGTTGTTCTTCCAAATTGAAACATAGTAGAAAAGTGTTCGTGTACTTGAGCGTCTTGTACAAAAAGGCTCAACCAGGATAGTTGATCAAGGATGAATAGCATTAAAATTAATTATTCCTCTCGCCGTTGGAAGTCATGGGATGCTGCCAATCGGCAACCTGAAATCTTCTTCTTGGGTCTCTTCTTTTTCGAATCCACCAATTTCTCTGCCTTTGGGATCTTGTTCAGAGGGATGATTGGATCAAAGCTGATGTAGTACGAAACAATGTCATTGTTGTTGATATTGCTCATTTGGGCAGGACTTTGGCTGTGGGGATTGTTGTTCTCCTCTTCATTGGTATTATTAGATTCTTCTGGAATATCATGAATGGTCGTACTGAAGGGAGCCTGATGCCGGATGAGGAGATCGGTGTTGATCCTGTTCCGCATGTGTTGAGCAGATCGGGCTTGGTTAGTCTGTGGGTGATCTCTTCTGGCATAATGACGTCTTCTGGTGCCGGGTGGGAACACCCTAGGGCGTGGTAGAGCCGGGTAGCTTTCTCTGGCCCACCTTGTAGCTGAGTTGTCATCCAGATCGGAACCATATCCACTGTCCCCATCATTGAAATTTCTTCGCCTCCAAACCGGGCTTGAAGGGGGAGAATCTTCTCCATCCGATGAGCCTTCAAAGTGTCTGAGGCCAGAGAGGCTGATATTCCTGCGATGACCTCGACGGGTGCCAAAAGCATGGCTTGTGGTACGCCTTGGTTGTCGGGAGTGACTTCTACGTGAGGTATGATTCATATTTCCCGGTTAAACAAACCACTTGCCGCTTCTTAGTTTTCCAACTCGTGTTTGGTGTATTCTTCAAGCCACTTGGTGTGTGTGTAGTGAAAGAAATCACTGGTATCAAGTCTGAATTTATGTAAGAAACTTTCTTGAATTTGATATTTAGTTGTTGCGTGTAAACCTGTCGTCAATGGACTATTAAGAAACGATAGTGCTTTCGAGTATATGTAGTCAAACGGACGCATCGCTTTTGACGCCTGCATCCATTCCAAAGTGCATGGAGCTCAGCCACGAAACGTCTTCAGCCCAAAGTGTGACTAGCTACTTTCGCTGAATGATGCCACGCTGTCTTATAAAACGTTTATTATGCCATGCTCCTCATGCTTCTGGATATTTAGGTCATACATTTAGATTAATACTAACCCTTCTTGAAGGTAACATAACGTACGTATTGAAAGTTTCCCTTAGTGAGTCATAGATGTAATACCAAGTCAACCAAACTCTAGAGCCCAATCTTGTGTATATCGACTTGCACTGGTCACCCTCATTGGGAAAGTACTTCATGTACCGCGTTTGGTCCCGTACCCGGCCAATCTGAACTTTGTGGGACGGAACAAAACATGCCGGGAAGTGGGAACTGTCATCCAAACGTTTGGATTTTCATGCGCAGAAGTTTCGCCCACGTAGGATGGGCATTAGTCAGCCCGGGAGGGAGGGTACTTGGATGGTGCAAGATCAAACTCAGGCTCCCCGGTTGGCGCCCTGGTGGTGACTGGGCAAGCGCAGCAAGATGCCGGTTCAGGGAGTGATAACCTCGGGACGAAAACGTTTTGTGACAACAACCATTTGGTTGAAAACAAACTTCGATCTTGAAGTAAATGTGTGTCACAATTGTTGTCTTGAACCGAACGATTGTTTTTATTCTCGTTCAATGATTTGTACTTTGTGAGGGAGGGGACAAAATAGCTTTGATGACAATTGTGAAGTCGACAGGGCAAGAAAATTAATGGGCCAACGTTTGAGTTGGTGTTGTTCCAGCATATATTAAGTTTGTGAACCGAACGATTGTTTTTATTCTCGTTCAATGATTTGTACTTTGTGAGGGAGGGGACAAAATAGCTTTGATGACAATCGTGAAGTCGACAGGGCAAGAAAATTAATGGGCCAACGTTTGAGTTGGTGTTGTTCCAGCATATATTAAGTTTGTGAAGTACAAAGTTGAATTGATGAATGTACGTTTTGTACTTCAAAATGGCAATAGGAAGTTTAAAACTAGTTCGGAATTTTAATCTAGTTTCCACCGGGTTCGTATTACAATGAAACAGGGCATGCGGTATATTGTTACTATTTGGATTCACGCGAGACCTGTCGTCTAGAATTGCCATGAAATCTTGAAAAGTAATTTAGCTTTATTTCAATGCGATCTGCATTAAAATATCATGCTTCCTCTGAAGTTCCTTTGGTCACGTGAATAAAAAAGATAGTTTATTTTGTCACCACACATTCGAAGAAAATGATGGTTTGTTTTGGTCAAATGTACTTTTATCACTGAAGCAAAGCACAACATGGTTACACTATATCAAATAAGAAGCAATCCAAAAAAGCTCCATAAGCAAGGGATCACCAACGTTCCGTTCCCCCTTTAAGAAACATCATGAGGGCCTTGTGAATTATTCGAGGTTGGGCTTATGTAAACCGTAACGTTACGTCGTTTTAATGTCTCGGGTTGGAAGAGTTGAAATGTTCCATTGACCGACAAATCATAGCTGGATTCTTGGATACGGTCGTCTCCTCTCCTCTCGTCTTATCCGTCTCACCACGGTGGTCAAAAAACCTTATCAAGTATTGAAAGAAATGTGCATATCCATCTTAACAGTCCTCTTCCTTACAAAAACCATAAGAAGTGATTTTGACGTGTTTAATTCATTGAATTCTAGCTCAAATTTGGGAAAGCTAATCATCGAAGAATCCAGATCATGTTTTAGCAGGGTCTCTAATTAGTATTGATGGGTTTCGAACCGGAAAATCAGCTATTTAGCTTGAAGAACCTCGAGTAGGGCTCCCAAGGCTCCCAAGTCAAACGAAAAGGGAAATGATGACCCAAGATCAGGAACGAGGTTCAAAGCAGCCCTTGTTTCGAGACCTAGAAAAGCAGGGTCAGGTTTTGCCACCTTGTTTTTGCTTGATAACCTTCTTTTGCTCGTGATGGGAGCCATAACCGAGGTCCTTGATGCTAAAAAGCTGACATTCCGTTTCGAAACACATCCACTA
>NC_081444.1:5983298-5984318 GCF_007210705.1 Tigriopus californicus
CGGAATTGATCGCAAACTGGTTTATTGCATTGTCTAACCAACCGGGTGGTCGGTCATTCGACATCCAGCGTCTAGTTTGATTTTCTAGAACTTGCAGGTTTTTTACAGTTGCCAAATTTTTGCGTAAAACTCACTTATCTTCCATTTCTTGAATGCAAACCCTTAGATAAAACCAAATATGTACAATACAACACGTAAACATTTGTTTCAACACATTTTATTCGAGGTACGTATCTAAAATGGAATCTGCTTCGCTTATGGATGCCGAAGTCCCTCGATGATTTTTCGCATTCATTCCTGCCTTGAAAATGTCCATCAAATCTATCAACATCTTCTCATTCATCACCACTTCATTGTCTTTGAATTTGATGCTCCCGTAACCCAAACTACCCAAAGCTGCCCAAGAAGGATAGTTTTCGGCAATTGACGTTCGCACCAGGATTGGAATGAGCTCTAAGTACAGCTTTTTATCCCTAGACCTGGTTGGAATATCCTCTTTACTTATCAACGACGAGACCTTTATAGCTAAACATTCACACACTCTGTACCATTCGCCCGTCGAGACCCTGTCTGTTCGATTGATCAAACTCAAGCCCACCAGGGTGTTCTTCACAGAGAAATCTTGGACCATGTGCGAAAATATGTCGCTGGCCAGGGCCTTGGTATGTAACTCCCAATGCGGTTTACTGTCGAATAGCACGCGGGCATACTCGTTTAAGCTTCTGCAACTGTAGTGGGTGGGTTCTTCAATACCACCCGGATTACACTCCGAACAGGTTCGCTTTTCCAAGTCATTCAAGTACCTTCTTCGTTCTCGCATAGACAATTAGAAACCGACTTTGTTTTCATTTACATTCTGAGTTGGCCATCGGGCTTCAGTTTTTCCGTCGTTGGCAGCCCATTCATGTTCAGAAAATATCTCTGCCGTTTTGGTGCGAACCAATAGAAGCTCATGGTTGCTGGGTAGCATGCTAAAGCTTTCGTACCCAAGAGAGCAGAGAGCTTTCACTAAGTAATCGA
>NC_081444.1:5987555-6019367 GCF_007210705.1 Tigriopus californicus
TTATCACGCTTATGAGCACATTTTTTTCCGTTCCTTCAATACGTAGGCGAGGTAATCCTCGCCACCTGGCGGCCATAATTGACCTCAATAAGTCAGTGTTGTATGATTTGGTTTTGTGGTGGGCAAGATTTTTGAAGCTCACAAAGCTCACAACCGTCAGAAAGGACTTATCCCCTCGTTTTCAAGACATTTCCAGCGTCATCAAACTAGTTGTACTTCATTGAAAGGGCGTTTTCCTCTCACAAAGTCGATGGCAGCTTTTTCAAAAAATCACTTGATGCCAAACTTGTTCATGGATGAATGAGACCAGAGGATGGATAACACTCAGGTGATGTCGACCATACCGTGATGCTAAGACATTGATTCTCCAGAAGCGCATATCCAACACTGGATTGACCCTCAACGAAACGATAAGGTGGATGACAGACAATTCAATTGTAAGGCAACACTCTTATCACCGGGTCTTCAGAAGGCCGTCACCTGCCTTTTGAATCAATTGTGGCTCTCCAAGCCAGCGGCTACCAAAAGCACCATTCAACAAACTGCATGGCCTTCACAGGCACTCACTCAACGTTTTGATCTTTGTTATGATTTGACATTTCGGATGGTCCCGTGAAGAGTGATTGGCGCCACTGATAGTGAAACAAGGTTCAAATCAAAAATGAAGAAGCTTGAGGATAAAAGCGCTCAACCAGATATCTTTCAAATTAACGAGTTATCATTCAAGATAAAGAAAGTCAAAGCTCACAAAACCGCCATTTAGATGAGAAATCTGCTTTAAGTATATGGATCGAAAGTTAAACCGGAGAAAATGATTCCAGCAGAGGAAAAAATGGAATATCTGATTAGGTATATTTTTTTCCAATTAGGGATCGTCTTTTGTATCCAATAACCATCCCGTCAATGGTAATCAGTCAACCTTGAGGTGCTTGGCTATAAAAAAAGAAATCTCTTTTTTCTAAGTCGAATTGGCCATGACACTGAACACTCTTTTGAAATGAATCATGTGTATCCAATCCAAATGATATACTCCTTTTCACACTAAAAAGAGCGAAATTCAATTTTGAGGCTTTCCTTATTAGATTCATGTCCATCTGATGAGTTTGCCGACTATGGCACAATGTACTTGAAATATGGAATGTCACGAGCTTCCCGCCAAATCGGCCTGCTCTTGGTTAGACATGCTCTCAGGCTGTCCAGAGATTTGGCTGGAAAGAGCATTGGATATCAGTTCTTCTTTCTTCCCGTCCACTATTTTTGGGCCACTCACTCTTCATGAGATCTACTTGGATTGGCAATAGAGCGATGGTCGAATCAAATGTTTTGCCTGCATTTTGCCTTTATTGTAGTCCCTTGCTTCAAAGAGCGGGTGACGGCCCCAACGGTCCCAACAGCCCCAATGGCCCTGTTGGTTTTGGATGTGTTGCCTAACTATGGGATTGACTGTCGTCCACTTTCCGATTTGGTTGAGGGTCGATTCCATTGCTTTCGATATGCCAATCTGGCAGATCAATGTCTTTGCATCACGGCATGTTCTTCAACACATAAAGATTTCCGTCCTCATGTGTCTCATTCACTCCACGAACGAGTGTGTGAGATGAAAACCTTCCTTTTGATAACAGTAAAACTGTGGATGTCGCTGAAGTATCTCGAAAACGAAGAGAAATGTCCGTTTTGGCGGTCCTATGCTCTTCCGGACAATCAATGTTTTAGCATCACGGTATGTTGACTACAACTAGTTTGATGCCGCTGAAATGTCTTGAAAGCGAGGGACAATGTCCGTTCTGACGGTTGTGAGCTTTGTGAGCTTCAAAATCTGCCCACCCAAAACCAAATCATAACAAACAGCTGACTTTGAGGTTAATTATGGCCGCCAGGTGGCAGGATTACCTCGCCTACGTATATTTCGGTTCTACATTCGCCAGCTGCTCCGTTATTATAGCCAAATAAATCTTTAACAACAGTGCTGACAAAGAGATCGTGATCAAAGGTGCTTTTGCGAGCCATCTGATAGCTCAAAGCATCGTCAATTTACACTTCTTTTTGTCCGCTTTAAGACCTCGTTTTCGTCGAGGTTTGCCAGTTTCGGGTCCCTGGAAATCCGTCAAGATCTTTTTTGGCAATGTGGAATAAATTTCAAAAGGGAAATTGTCACTTGAGTGTCTCAAAAATGGCGCAGGATTTTCCCAAACGTCCAAGGGAGGTATCATCCCACTGGTTGCATCCAGTTCGTCTTCCTCGTCCTCAAACTTGACTGTCTTTACGTCTCTTTCTTTTGATGAGTTACGTGGCCTTCTTGAGGGGCCTTTCTTGTTCATCCTGACCTTGAGCTCGCCCGTGAGCTGTTTTGCGGTTGATTGGGCAAAATCTAAATCTGACAGGATCCCGAAACATGTTGCGCAACTGTTGCCTTCGGTATTATACAGTGATGCACACTCATAAAGCTTAAAAATGAGGGGTATTCGAGAACATGGCATTATCGTTTTTGTGACGGAATGCAAGTCATGGGGCATGTCTTCCCCACATACAACACAATACACTAATATTTTGAACCAAAAAAACTAATCTTGTCTTGCTCTTTTCTTCACGGTGAGTTATGGGACGAGGACTAGNTTTTGATGAGTTACGTGGCCTTCTTGAGGGGCCTTTCTTGTTCATCCTGACCTTGAGCTCGCCCGTGAGCTGTTTTGCGGTTAATTGGGCAAAATTCAAATCTGACAGGATCCCGAAACATGTTGCGCAACTGTTGCCTTCGGTATTACACAGTGATGCGCTCTCATAAAGCTTAAAAATGAGGGGTATTCGAGAACATGGCATTATCGTTTTTGTGACGGAATGCAAGTCATTGGGCGTGTCTTCCCCACATACAACACAATACACTAATATTTTGAACCACAAATACTAATCTTGTCGTGCTCTTTTCTTCACGGTGAGTTATGGGACGAGGACTAGATGATTCCTCTATTTTTCTAGGAACTTTAAAGGCTTCCTGGTAGAATTGACCCGGTGAGTCTAGATTATTTGATCGGTACAATTGAAACTGCGTTCTTTTGTCAACAAACCGATCGCTGGAACATCAATTTTGATGTTCACTATTCCAATGTGTCAAAAGCGAGAGCATGAATGCATAAGATGCATGTAACAAGTGTCAAATTATAATCTCGAACAAAATATTCATGCTGCCAAAAGCTTAACGCTGGAAAACGGAAAGGTAAAAACTACAAACGCGCAACCTCTGACTAATTTGCTCTTGTTATGAATTGCAAGTAACAAACGTATATTTAGAAATTGTGGTATAAAAGTAAAAAAAAAACCTGGCAAACATTCGAAATCATGGACCATTCTTGCATTTGCATTCGATGCAGAAGACGTTCCAATTTTTGCCCTTCCGGCAACAATCTCCACCGTCAAAATCGCAAGCGGAAATATTGTTCACATCATCGCAAAACCCATCTCCTTTCAAGTGAGGTGATGGGCAAACTGTTTTTATACTGTTATCGGTAGTATCATTGACACCAACTTTGATGCTATGACATTGGCATTTCTGAAAGAAGCAAATTTTACATGGCGACGCTCTGCTCTGAGCTTGAATTTTTTACCTACCTGGCAAAAAGCATTCCAATCGGGCTTTGTTTTGTTGCAGCAATCTCCAGAATCGAAATCGCAATCGGCAATGTTGTTCATATCATCGCAAAACCCATCACCTTTCCATAATGGTGCTGGGCAAGAGAACTTTCCATCATCCGTTGGCAACTTTTCCGTCTCTGGTCCTGGTAGAGTTGGGGGTACAAATGATCCATCATCCGGAGCAGAATCCAAAACTATGTGTAGGGAAATCCCCTCGATGAATGAGCATTTATGTATGTTTGGTTATGTGAGTACCCTTTCCTACCTGTCATGCAATGCTGTCCCTTTTTAGACAATTGAACCCTGTAATTGTTCTTGAAGTCTTCTTGAGAGCATTTCGACCAAACATCAGGAGTATCACCATAGTCCATGATTCCCGTGCACCCACGTGCCTTATACTTTTCCGTGAAATCGTGATTCATCCCCAAATTGTGACCAACCTCGTGGGCAACAACCTAAAAGAAAGTTGTCGTAAGTCATTGTAAGGGGGAGGGGGGGGGATATCTTCTTCTTGAGGCATTACCTTTGCAGATGCAGCTATCGTTTTCCGCCATTCATTTATGGACAATTGAAGTCCGCTGTTGGAACATATCCCTCCAACAAACGCAATTCCGACCGTTCCAAAATATTCAGGATCGTCACAGAACAACACGTACACATTGGCTTCCGTCTTTCCCATGATCTTTTCTCGCGCCCTTTTGATGTCGTCAGTACTTGCTCTCCAAATTTGATCTGGGAACGCTTTTGGTTGTCCAATAACCTATCAAGAGGCTCAAATGGAAACCCTTGCAACATCGGTTAGTGACATGAATCCTTACCCTTAAACGAATTTGAACTAACAGCGATGGATGGTAGAAATGAGCCTGAGTATGAGCCAGCACTTTGGAGATCCATTCCTCTACATTTGACACCTTTGCTGCAAAAGTGCTGTCGTAACCCACTTGAACAGTGAGTTCTTGGTAAGGAGGAATATCTGTGCATTCTCCATCAGGACAGATTTGTCCCATATGCATAGCTTTCTTCTCCTTTGGAATCAAGAGCATTTCATCCCCTTCGAGTAAAATCCAATCTGATGCCTGAGGAAGATCAATCGACATTCGGTCTTCTTGGCCGTGGGGCATGTCCGTTGCTGTCTTCTCAACCTGGAGAATAATTGGACATTCAGTTCATGTTTGAGTTCGATCAAAATCGTCATACTTACATTCGACTCGTTGAACAAATAGGATCCCATGTTGCGTCCACTCAGGAGAGTAATTTCGGTTTCCCCGCTTCCTTGGCAGCCTGTTACGGCCACAGTTGCTCTTGAGTCATGTTCCAGCCGACCGAGGTAGTTGCAGAGGGGTTTCTTGTGATCCTCCACATCCGGCATTGCATCGTGTGGATATAAAGATATTTTGTCTGCATCATTAATTCCAAAATGCACTCTCATAGTGGGAGTGCTATTGCCTTGGGACTCGTGCCATGTGAAGAAGGGATGAGCTATAGAAAAGGCAGTCATGAAAATGTATGCATTCAAATCATGGTCCGAATTTGTGCTCACTGTTGGCTAGAAAATGCAACTCCAAATCGTTTTGTTGTTGCGGGCTTAAGGTGTCATTACTGTTGTCGTCATTGGTTTTGAAAGGTGGACCTCTTATTGGGACCGGGTCCAATGAAAATGCTTGGGCCAGTAATGATGAAGGACAAAGAATACTCAAAACGAGCAATGAAAACGAGAACATTTCTATGGGAATGTTTACTCTCTTCTGACTCAAAAGAAAGCGTCTTCGCCTTTTTATTGCAATATTTTCCGAAGTTCCACCTGTTCCAATAATGACCATAATCTGCCCTAAATCTTAATACTTTAATCTAAAAAACTTGTTCGAGGATCCGCTCCCAACCCCTCATCTTCCAACATCAGCAGCATTCAAGAAGTTTTGGTATCTTCGGAGACAAATAATCTGGTCACGAATTCGTCCGCATCGGCATATGTCAAAAAGGCCTCAAACGCAATATGCCTGAAAAGTAGGCGTACGCGTGGTGGGGCATGGTATGAGTGGCTGTGAGGGTATAAGCGCATTGAAGGTATGATGGAAGGAGCCGGAATTACACCATCAACCTGGATGGATTGGGCAGTGGTGCCATGACGGTGGCTCCCACTAGGTCGGCTCGATCCGACCAACACCTGAACTTATCTCTCTACCCCTATGAGATCATTGCCGAATTCATCTGTAAGAAGACGCCAAGCTAAGAGACAGGATGGGCACCTTACCCCTGGCAAGACCGACCTGCGACTGAGAGCCCGGGAATACATATTCAACAGTTCTGGAAGGGCTGACTGTACTGGACAGTACCAGCGAGGTTCAACCACCACCCGCCGACCAGGATGGCCACTACCATGACACGGGTGCCCGCCCGCACACACGTTGAGAGATCCAGGAGGCACTCAAGAGGTTCTGGTTCAGCTGGCGATTTGGGCAGGGGCAGAGAAGAGACTAGCTGCCAAGGAAATTAGCACCAAGTGGAAGTGCCACAAAATCGACTCAAATCAATTGTTGATCTTTTCAAAACGTGAAATGGAGGTGCGAAATGGTGACTGAAAGAGGGTACTGATAAGGGATCAAGGAGCTCTTACTCCTTGAGAGGGACCAGCCTCAGTTGGAAAACGAGTGGTTGCAGTGAAATATCCATCGAGTGTCTACAGAATGAGAGCAAGGTCAAAGTGACGTGGTTCGATAATTAACGGTGGATTGTGCTACTCCCGTGTCTGTTCCTGTGATTTCAGTGCCTGACTTCTCTGGCTAAGATTGATCTCTAATGTCTTAATTCAAGGTGAGGCTTGTACGTAAACCGTTTTTAGAATGATGCTGTAAATTGATCTCGTTGTTGAGGGTTCCTCAGTGGAATTTTCCAAGCCAGTGTGACCCGGTTTATTTTATGTCCAGTTGTAAAAGGTACGAGCAAATGAGAGTGCTCCATCAAGTTATTCCAGCAGATTATCGGATTCCACTGAATTCTCCCCCGGAAGGTCTTGTAAACCTGCTTAATCTTCTCTCGATCTTAATCCACCACTCTTTAAGAAGTTAGCAGTTCCGTGTAGTGGAGCCAAGTAGCTGCAAACTGTTGTGTTTAAAGAGGCAATTTTGATGCATTTTCAATCTTACTAGGTACTAGGGACCCTCTACAGTTACTCTCCACGAGAATGGCCTCGTTCTTGGCCATCGTCGTTTGCTTGGCGTTTCAAATGCCCTTCTTCAAAAATCCTCTTATCATCCCTAAATATCAAAGCTCATCTGTCGCAAGGGATTATTTGGCTTTCCAACTGAGAAATCGGACGAGAAAATGGCTCAAGAACTAGTCAAGCAGGCTTCTAGAATCTCGAGGCTTTTAAGAGCTTGTCAAGACAATGCTTCAAAGAGAGCTTATTGATAGAGCCCCTTTTTAACCCCCTCAGCTAATCCTCAATAGGTTTAAAAGGGTATACAACTGCATGCCGCCACATTGGTCCAGAATTTGCTTGGTCACGATTTAGCCAACGATAAAAAACCGTGGATGTCTCCTCTGGATAGGATCGAGATCAAGAGGGTTCTTGGTTGGTATGTCGGCCAGAAGTTGACATTTTTTTTTCGCTCAAACGCAGCTTGCTCGAAGCAAACGATCAGACTAGCTGAGTCTTGACAAGAAGATAGATGGGATCTCAATATGGGTCGATCCATCGTCCATGATGTGTCAGAAAATAGCGGATGAAGAAAGAATAGGTAAAAGTGCACACCACTACTGCGATGATCTAGTGTACAATGGTGGTAGTGTTGGTGGTGGCTGACTGGGGTAAAAGTCGTGCATATTTTCTCGAGGTCAATTGGAAGTGAGTGGCTGAAGATTCCATGATGGGGAAGAATCGACCAGGGAACGAGTTATTCCCTCCTCGCCTAATTTTGCAGATTTCACTTCGTTTCCATCCTCAAGCTTGTCAGCTGTTATTCGAGCCTTCAGGGTTTGGACAATTTAGGGTAATGGTGGAGATATTGGAATGCCCAAGTTTGCAGGCATGGATCCTTGTTGTGGTGGCTTACTTTCTCGTTTCATGTTTCATTCACTTTTAAGAAGGAGATCGATGGACTTCCTCGACAATTCCTCACCAGTCGCCATCAGCCTCCCTGCGTTTCTCGCACTGAAGGTCTATTTCCAATGGACTCGAATAGAGCAATTTTCTCAGCGTCCTAATCTCGAAATGATTCGAGTCCTATCATTCGTATGTCTGATGGACCTCCTCATGGCGTCCCTTGATCATCGCTATCATCATTCAGCTAACCCTGAGCACGTTCAAATCCTATTGAAAGCGACGAACCTACCTTTTTATTCAAATGCGAACCATCAAGGTCGCCGAGTAGGATTTCTCTTGAATTGGTCTAGTCTACGCGAAGCTTAATGAACCCGAATGGCATGATATTGTTCCTTGAATTAACCATTGATCTTCTACGTTGTAACTGGTCAGCACTACAAGATCGTAATCAATTTGCTCGAAAAATGCACCGCTTTCCGCTAAATAGTTGTGGCGCAATGAGAAAAAGGGTTGAAGGTTGCTGATATCCATTCAAACCTCTTCACATTGGTTTACCACAAGCTCCAATAGAGATTGAAGGGTATTTGTTCATTCAGCGAGAACATGCGTTTGTTTATGCACGTGGTGTAACGCTTCTCTCCAGGATTTGGTTCTCGTATCATATCACATTGAATTCCTGCGCAGAAAAAAAATTGCCAATCCAAGGAGGTAATAAAACTGAGTAAACGATAACGACACCTTCACTTGCTAACACCTGTGGCCAAATCCACAATGTGAACGTCGTGTTCAATAGTACTTGGCCTGCCTACCGTTTTGGTAGTTACCACCCACCAAGTCCCGAATCTCTGTCCATGATCCATGAATAAAGAGAGTACATCCAGTACATCTAATGCAAAGCGAAAGCATTAAACGATTTAGTTAAGACGCAGCTGACATCTCGTTTTGAGAGGCAACATTAGGCCGACGGTCAGGGTTGAATTATGTGTTATTATGTAATCTGAAAGTGGTTCATTGAGATCTTCTGAGGCCAGTTTCATTATCTCCAGTCCGACTAAAGCATGGAAAAGACATTAAAAATGAAGAAAAGGGCGAAATTCTGAAATGTTGTTCATTGCCAACATGTTATCCGTAGCAATGAAATCAATACTTGGATAGGCTGAGCTATTTGGAAACTTGCGGAAAGTAAGCACAGAGTTCCATGATCGGTGAATGGATTATTGTTGAACGTAGGCATATGATTCGAAATGAGAAAATGGAAACCAGTCAAGTGGAGATGTTAATTTTGTGCTTATAAGAAGAAGATGAGGGTTTGGGTTCTCTATTCCATCTTGAACTCGCACCTGGGTTAACGAGTCGAAATTTACGAGTGCACACGTCGTGTAGTGACATCACTACTTGAGAATAACTGGCTGTTAAAAGTGGTGATTCGAAATCGTGCTCCTCCTTTTTGGCTGAGGATGGTAGAATAAATTACATGATCCTTATTTTTTCCAGCATATATCGTACGCATATAACCGTGGAGTTTAAGGCTTTACACTGATGTATCAGAGATAAAATAGAATAAAAACGAAGGTTTCGGTCAATTTGGCCCAGTGCAAAAATGTTCGTCTCGTTTCGTTATCAGGTTCGAATTTTGAAAGTGGATGGTCGTTGGAATGTGAGACAAGCGGGAACATGGTGGCATGCAGGCGGTAATGCGAGTTCGTATGTGTATGTGTGTGTGTGCCTTTTTGTTTGATTTACGAATTCCAATCTTAAAAATGGAGCTCATGGAGAGCTATCTTGGGCGCCAAGATCGGATGGAATTCTCGTCGGGCGATATCATGAGACAATAGACCGGGACTTGGTTTATTTGTTTGTGAGTGAGTCCAACTCAAGAAACATTCACCCTCCTTGGTTCATTTGGAGATGGCGTTGAGAAAGGTTGGGAGTCGGTGCTTTTGCAACCTGTTAATTGCTTTCCGGGGAACCGTTGCTTCTTCCACGTTTGATGGTTTTCAAATCGATTCACATCGCCGCAGAGAGCCCCTCAAAATACGAGCCCCTCGGATTCAAATAGAATTCGAGATTCTTTCGTTATTTTCATTGGCTTCTCGAGTGTTTCTGGTTCCAGCGGCTGCCTCTTTTTATTGGAGCTATTTAATATTATCCATGGATGGTGCTTCCAATTTGATGACAGACCGAAGAAACCTCCATCCAGTTATTAATGGATCACTAAGAACGGGAACGGGAGAAGAGAGGGAGAGAATTCACTTTTTCATGGAGCATTATTCTCATTATTCCTTTTACCACTAAGCATTGGTCTGATATGCATGTGTTTCACCAAACGTCGCTTTTCAATGTAATTCACAGAAGCATATCATGGCGTATCCTCTGAATGCGTACTGAATTTAGATAGGCACTGCGCATTGGGATGGATTGTGGTTGGTCTTGTCCATTAAGAACATGCCAAATCTAATTTTAACAATTGGCTTTGTGTTATGAAATTCCTCGGCACGTCATTTACAGATGAGATCGAAGCTTTTTTGAAAGAGTGATTTGTCTGAGCTAGTCAAGTGTGTAAACCACCAAGTTCCGCTCCTGGCCTGATTAATCTTCACAGAGGGTTTAATGCATTTTCGACGTCCTAAAATGATTATCTGGGTTGGTCCAATCAACATGAACATCCTTGTAACAACTTCCCAGCTTATGGGGCTTAAATTAATTCAAATCCCATTTTGACCCTAGACACGGTGGGCGGGCCAAGTGAGTGAGATCGGTCGCTAGAACGGTTCGTTGGTTGCTTGGTTACCCTACGTACCATTGCCATCATTGTCCATAGGAGAAGCTCGGATGTTTCCAGTTCCTGGTCATTTTCGACACGTTTAAGTCGTCGGATCATTATGACCGCGACTAATCAAAGCTTGCCCCAAATTTCCATGACCTCAGTAAGGGAGGGTGAGTGATGGGTTTCTCGTTGTTGGCCCTCCTTGGCCTGGAATCTCTGCTAAGGTCTTCAACAACGTTGAAACGGATGGTGATCTATGAGGGAAAATGAGGTCAGTTCGGATATGGACTAAGGGAATGTTTTCGACTTCGTTAGTGGATCCAATATTTCAAGGATGCGTGTTTTTTGTGCCACATTCCAGTCGGAGCTTCCTTCTCTGTACGTATGTAGCTGGTGGCATCGCACTCCTATTCATCACATTCTTCCCAAGCCATGAAGCTGTGAACGATTTGAAAACTATCGATGAGAAGCCCCTATTATGCCACTTGGCCTTCTCGTTGGACAAAGTAGTACTCGTATCAATAGACAGACACACCTCGGTCATCAAGGAATTCCCCCCAACATGAGTCGGGAAAAAGTGCTTCTCTCATGGCAAATGCTCTCTCGCAACAAGTGGCATTGTTGCCTCTCTCTTGCCTCTCCACTCTCTCAGGTCTATCTACCCATCACCTTTTACAACCTGGCGATGCTCAGAATTTTCTTGGCCAAAACCCTCCAGACCATCCTCGACTACTTCTTCTTCTTCTTCTTCTTCTTCTCTCTCTTCCATGAACCATCTCCACTTCAGCACTGTATGGAGCCAAGGAGTACTGGAAGGCTCTTTGGATTTGAAAACCCAACGTAGTAATACTGAATGTACAACAACACTCCCTTAACTACCTTCCGAGTGATAGGAGTGTGTAGTGGACACTTCAAGTCAGGTTTTTCTTCAAGCCGGACTTCTCGGGGTCCGAATTCCTCGCTGGTAGTGGGCTGGCACAAGATACCACACTGAGTGCTCTGGCCCCTCCAGAGCCCTCTCTCCCACTGTACGTACATGTACCTATCTCGCTCCTCATAGAGTCTGTAGATATGTGATACGTGTGCTTGCCAGCCAGAGCTCCTGTAGGACTGGTCGTTCGTTGGTTTGATGGTTGTCGAACGGATGGTTCAAGCCCAGTTGGGGTACAGTCCAAAAGAACGACGTGCATATCATCCCTATGTTGGAGAAATGGCTACACTCAATTGGTTTACTAGCACCAAGCGGGCTTCTTCTGTAATACATAAAATTGCTTATACTTTGATTTTTGTAACTGAATGCGCAAAACTTAACCAATTGTACAATTGCTTTTTATTTGCGAACGAGATTGTTCAGGAATTGGAGTAACGACAATTTCAACAGCACACGGTACCATGTTTGGCATCCTCGATCAATTTTTAATGCAGTCATTCTGGACTCTGGATCTCATATTCAAGGCATGGATCACCTCGTTGGATGGAGTCAAATTCATATCTGGAGGCGTTTTAGAACTAGCAAACACGGACGTGGTCCAGGCAGGTTTTTATGTTTCAAGCAACGCAAGTGTGATCCAAGGGATTCAAGTTAGTCTGCAGATGAATTGGGCGTGTGGGGTAGAGCAGAGCGCGCTTAAGTCAGTTCAGTCTGAAGAAGAGCTTCCAAGTGGATAGAGCTCCTTGTGTTTCGTGCGCTGCCAAGTCTTTGAAGGAGCTGACTTTGACTTTTGTTTGGCAGTGTCAAGTTCTACTGATCAACTGACAGCGAAAGTTCGTTTCAGTTTCCGTGTTCGTTCAACGCAAATTAACACTGGCTCGAGCCCGTGAATTGAATAGATAGCCGTGTTGTCTCCGAAGTTGTTTGTGGCCTGGCGTTTTCGAAAGCGGCTTGGTTTGACCAATGTTGAGGTGCAGTTTTCATCTGAGAGGAATGGGTGAAACGAAAGAGCATCCTCGATCAATTGTGACGGTTCTGGTTTAATGCGAATGAGGAGTGTTTGTTCGACTGGATCTGAACAAACGAACGAAGAACCATTCGATTCGAGGCGGAGATGTGACGAGGGTCTTTAATGACGATGTTGTTCTTGCCTACTCCCCGTCTTGTTGTTGTCGTTGCTGTTGCTGCTGTGGTCGTTGGAGTTGCTCCTCCTGTTATTAACAGCCACAACGTGGTGTTCTTGTGAATTGTGATGGTGGGAAGTAATTACTGGACTCAAGAAGAGGTGACGGAAAGAGGAAGAAAACGAGAAGGAGGCATTATTGCCATTGAATTGGAATGAGTGAGAATTTGTCCAAAATGGATGACAATCATTGGAAGCCAATGACTTCGTCCAATCGATCCCAGAGAAATGACTTAATCGCGGTTAGTTGGAAATAATCACTGAACCAATCCACCAGACAACTCTTCTACAACAATGTTCCGCGGTTTCTTCAAAACAATCTCTCAAACTGACGAGCTGACAAGCCAACCTCTCGATTTTTGAAAGCCAGAATCTGGCCGATGATTTTAAGATCCACTTCCCCCCTTGTCTCTTTGGTGGACGAGCACAAACCATATGTCTCCAAATTTGCGAGGTCATGGCGTCTTTCTTTGAAGCCGATATAATGTTTCTATTGATTTGACAGATGGTCAGACGAGTTTGTCAAGTTCCCAGAGCAAGGATTTCTCAATACTTGTCTTGGACTCGATGGACACACACACACACACTTCTTGACATGGGAGAACAAACGAATCGGTTCTTTGGCTTCTCCTTTAACTTTGACTAAGGGCATTTGGATCTCAAATCCGTTCATGGTCATCGTGTTACCTAGTATTGTGGAAGTGTAGCAATAGTATTTGAGTTCGAACAAAGTCACTTTAATTCGATTTGATCTCCATTTTTCAAGTCACTCATGCGCCAGAAAGAAGTGTGCGCTTCTTATCGAATCGTGTTGGCTGTCGGCAGAATTTGTTAGTCGAATTTCAATTTGCTTCCAGCTATGATATTCCATTTAAGAGATGAAAAACAGCTCACGCCAGAGCAATGACGCCAACCAACCAACAGAGCAAGCTATGTACATTAATATCGAGACTTGCCTATCGAGCTACCTTTTCCTCAAAATTGATGCCTGACAGTCAGCCTAGTCCAACACTCAATGCCATGACAAGCACGCTGTTGAATCGATTGAACCAGAATAAGCCTAATGAAAGACCCCCAGCTTTCATTCGAAGTAGCGCATTCAAGGACAATTTGCATCAATTCCGGCTTATAGGCAACTATCCGAGTTATGTTAAGCCGCGGTCTTGGGATTGTTCTGCCAAAATCGCACTTTGCGCGTTTCCGTCACTGAACTTTATTCGAATCGTTATCATCATCATCATCATTCATTCATTCATTCAGGGTCCACGGTGAATGTTGGCAAATCAGCCACACAGGCCATGGGGATGGTGGGGCTTTAGAGTTCAGGAATTAGTCAGTACACTCCAGTGTGTATGCTCAATTGAGTATGTACCAGAGTAATAGCAATACGGGTACTAGTGCTAGGATAGGGTGTATGATGTTATCGCAGTTTACTCATTGCGCCCATCACTCTTCCCAGGGTAGGATTAGTATTCCTCGCTAGCTCGTAACATACACAACACATACGCCTGACCTCGATATGATGTCAGGTTTTAGTTGGATATTCATTCATTCCACCCCCAAAAATATAAATGCCCCTTTTGTTTGCTCAAGATTGAGAAGGTTATCTGATTTGAAACGGTTTGAAACCATCATATCCATATATCTGAACATGTTACGGTTCTGGTCTTGAATTAGGGACTCGGGTTCAGTGATTATCTCTCTACGCAGACGTGAATTTGAATCCCACCCAAGAACGATAAGAACCGAAGAGAGGGACGGACGGACGGGCGGTTGCGTGCGTCGTTTTTTTGTTTTGTTTATGAGTCAAATCTCTTCAGTTACACCATTTAATCCGGAGTAGTAAATTTGCCTTTGACGCAGGAAGTCCGATACCTCAAGACCTCTCTGTTATCATTGAACTAGTGTGCGTCCGTGTCAAGCTCGTTCGCCACAAAGTGGCTGAAAAACAATTGAGAGACTGTCAACAACACAAGAGGGGTTTAATGAACTTCGTAATTCTTACATGAAGTCGAGTGTGTAATTGTTCCAACGCTTCATCATGTTTCAGAAACACAGTATTATGAGTCTGAAGAAGAAGAGCAAGTCCTTGGGACATCTCACGGCCTTGGGCAGTCCCAACTTTGGCAGCCCCAAGATGAAGAAGCAGATCAGTTCGAAGAATTTTAACAGCAGTGTGAGTGAAGCAGTGCAAGGCAAGCTTAAATTCCTCAATGGGCATGACCTGAAGGCCCATCATGGCTCGCCCATGATCCAGTCTGGATCCAACAACAATCAGCATCATCCTCACCATCACCATCACTATATGCCTTCTAGATCAACCACCGCCCTTAGTATGGGTGGGTTGGCTTATGATGAGGCCAATGGAAGACCCGCGGGTCAATTTGAGGCGGGGACCTCCACCAATTCGCCAGTGAGAGGAGCCATCAAAACCACCACACCGAAGGTAAGATCATCATAAATAATCATACGCTGAAGCTTGAAGCAATGATGGAGGACTGATGTGGATTAGTTAGCACCTTTCCAACCTCACATATTGGTAGGTATGTGTGACTGAGTACGAGCCATCAACCTACCTACCTACCAACCTTCAAACGAGTACTGATCGCGAGAGTGAGTGAGCTCACATAAATTGTCAGTTGGTTGTTGATTTTGGGACTGGTTTTAATTCAGTACACCACTAGATTTGAATAATTTCCAACGCCCACTCCACCAATCATGTTCAGCTTTTTTCTCATTTGGTTTCAAAGCCACAGATGCTATCTTGGGGGAAGAGAAGATCTTAAAGCACATATCGAACGGCTCGTCAGAAACTCCAGCAATTCAAAAGGAGCCCCCCATATGGACACTTTAATTGAGCTGGGCCTTCATCATCTGTCTAGACGAGGAAGAATTTAAGGTATCTTCAAAGACTGGATGATCCGAACAGCCCTCTTTGAAGAATTAGAGGGGCAAAGCGGATGATGTTTTCTTCGCCTGGGCTCGATTCATTTTGTTGGAGTTCGAAGGCGTTCATAATTACCACCTTATGACAGTGAAAATTCAGACGGAAATGTGACGCTCTGTGGTCAAGTAGTTCAGATTCTCAAGTACAACAGCAACAAAAGCAACAACAACAACGACAACCATGGTCTACTTCCAAATCCATGAGTATGGACGTCTTACGATATGAACAAACTGTGAACCATGTAGCTCTTGTGGGAGGAAGAGACGCTGATTTTTGCTTCATTAAATGGCCAATTGTCGACACCCATGGAAAAGAGTGGATGGTTGGGTGGATGGGTGTTGGTCGGATGATCTTTACTGGTCGGCTGTTTGCTCGTTCCACACCCCAGGACTCACTTTGCCTCAGCCCCAATCCAGTGAAAGAAACGAATCAAACCCCGATCTTTTGGGATCCCTTCATTCCGAGAATAGCACAAGAAAGGTTCTGTATTGTCTCATTAATGGTCTACTGGAGCTCTAGATTCGTGGACGTGAATGATACCACCATGTCTTCCCCTCCCTCCCTCTTGTTGTCCCGATCCCTAGGTAAATAAGTGAATACCCACGCGTCTTCTGAGATGTTCCCGACTGTTGTTACGTAATGGAGGCCAATGATTGTGAGTGAAAGAAAAACACAAAACTTGACTCGACTTGAAGATGAAGGCGCCCTTTTTCATTTACCAACATTATCAGTTTTTGAGAGGTGATGTAGTGCGAGTGTTAGTTGTCAATTGTTGCCTCTAGCCATTTCCAACTTACTCTTCACACTCCACACCTTAATTGCACTGTCTTCAGATTTCTTGGCGAGAATCAACAACACCCGAGAGCGTCATCAAGCTTCTGTTGCTGGTGTTGTTGCTGTTGTTGTTGCTGTTTCTTTATCACTCAAAGGGGCAGCTGGTGATCAAATCCCCCTTCGGGAAAGAATCTGCCCAAGGTTCGATTCGAGCAATGAAGATTCTATCTATGCACCCGGTTTCTTCGTATTGTGATCACCGTTTTTTTCCTCGTTGGTGGCGTTCCGCCCATAACGAGCGTGTCCCCGGAATCCATTAGCTCGGCCCGAGGCCAAGGACCACGTCTTGAGATTGATTGAAAGAGACTCTATTGAGATCTGATGGTAATCACGGGAAAACTATTTTCCTCCTATTCTATTGGCCCCAAATGCGTCTCACCTGAAACAAAAGGCTACGACCAGGGTGACTCTTGGGGGTCTCGAACCTGGAAAAAGAAGTCCCCCCATACAAACAGTGGAAAGAGGAGGAGTTTTTGTTGTTTTTGTTGTTGTTGTTGTTGTTCGTGGATGCATTGATGATCTTGAACTCAATTCTTAGGGCTTTGTGTTGGTGAGTTACTTTTCTTGAAAATGACCTGTCACTCACGCACTACCTCCAGGACTCCAATGGTCGGCCAAGCCTTGAAGGGCTATTTCAGAGAGTGAAAGTTGACCTCTCATTGGTTCAAGTGTCAAAATCTAAGGTGCATTTGTCAATGTCTTTCGATTGAATAGAATGAACAATTGTTAGGAGATTGAGACATTTCTAGGATTCTGCCATTCAGATATTTTGTATGATGTAGCGAACATCTGGATGTGTAGCCGCAAAATCCAGTAGGTGATTCAATCCCTGAAATGATGTTCAGGAAACGTGTCCCTGGTAGAGACTGAAAGACACATTCAGTGAGTGGCTCGTGCAATAATTGTGGGCGGAAAGCTGAAAATTTCTCCTATGTCAATTGCACAAAGCGTGTTGTGCGCTCATCCTTGTTTGTGTAGTGGAAAAAGTAGTATTGGAAAATAATGAACCCGGAATCAACTAACCTGAAACAAAAGTTGAGCCATCTCTTGTACATCTCGTTGTCACGGACAACGGGAATGAATTGCCGAGCCCTCTATAAACAGTACAGAAGGTTCATGTTTTATAACATGTTCATGTTCATAGCCTGCAAATTTCATAGCCAAATCATAGATCAAAGCCAGCCAACAACTGGATCATTTCCGCACTGTTCAAGGATTTTGGCGAATTCACCCGCAACCACTATCACCACCAATTCCATGATTGGAATTGGAATAATTACGTGGCGCCTTTTTCAAAATCCACAATCAATCTCGAGATCGAGATCCATTCCAATATTTTTCGGGGGCAAGTAGAATTACTGAACCTATTTACTACCATGGTGGGTTGACCTTGAAGGATCGGGCCTTCAAAGGCAATTTTTGACTTCGACATTTGAAGTAGCGAGCGCTACTTCCAAGGCGATCTTGTCATGAATGCACTTCTGTGAGTGCACGATAATGGTTAATTTATTGAAGATGATGGATATCAATTGACATTGGGAGTGCGGGACACAAAGAGCTTGTGCATGGAATGCTTCACTTGGAGATCCTGCTCAAATGCAAGTAAACAATTCGGCCATCCTATGTACCTCCACGAGTGATTTGATAAAGCACGATTTGTATCTTTGTTGTTCAGACAAAGCTTGCGTTCACTTATCCAGGATCCACTCCTCCTCAACCAACACCGAAGACAAATTGCAAACTAAATCTAAGGTGGTTTTCTCCCAAGACCCCTCGAGGGTATGAATATAGATTGAAATTTAGCACTGCCCATCATCCTCATGATCATCGCAAAATGAAGTGGACCGAGCCGGAGCCAGTGGGTGCACATCCCTATCATCTTGGAACAGTATTATCATCATCATCATTATCATCATCCCGATCAGTCCGGAGGTGCTCCGGTTTCTGGCCTGCTTGCTCTATTCCAAAAAAGTCGATCTGGTTGCTTTAGAGTCCGCATATAAAGGAACCACAGGCTCACCATGGGTGGAGGAGATGCAATTTTGATCAAATTATCTGCAAACGCCGCCGCTCTCTTGAGCAAGCCATCAATCAGTCTTGTCCAACATTGGATGATTTTCCATTATTACCACTACCACTACCCGACTTGAACCAAGATCGCTGAACATTATTAGAATCCACGAAAAAAAAGACCAGAAATGGACCTGAAGACTAAGTGCATTGGCGGCTGTTTTTGTTCATACATGTCTTCAAGCTGATTCGATGTCTTCAACTTCAAACGAGTCTTGGTGACTGATGCTCCAAGGAAATCTACTATTGACTGACTCGTTGGCTTCCAAGCAACTCCAAAATCCCGTAGAACTCCCCATAAACCTGTTAGTGACGAGCAGTTGCAACAACCTATGTTTAATTTTATAGTATCATCAAAGCTCTTGCCATTTAGGCTAGCATGTGGATGCAATCTACCTCAAAAAATGTGAAAATTGTTGGCTCTCCAGGATGGCCAAGACTCGACATCAGTAGTGGTGGTTTTGGTGGTCGTGGTAGCGGCTGTGGTAGTCTGTACGTATTTGTTCATGTACCGGTCTAATGCTCGGCTGGTTGAAGATCTTTCGGATCAATAGAGCATGATGATGATGAATCCAGACCAGATGCATGGAGGTGGTTGGCGGTGTTCTGCCCGTCAAAATCAAAGCAAACCTACTTGGAGGGATTCAGCCACAATCGATCCCCTGACGTCCGTCCTGCCAATTGTAATTTGGAATTCAAACCTATGCTTGGTTGATCAACTTGGCAATCGAACTTGTCAACATTGCCTGATTTATAGCGAGTTTCAAGCCAAGTGCCAACAAAGGACCCTAGGAGACTAAATTAAAGAGATGGGCCCTTTTTCTAGAACTCCCAGGAACGATGCCTATCAGAACTCATTTGTCCACCTCCAGGACGTTGTGAAGTGATCTGAGGCCACACTTCTAGGAATTTCTCCGTTGTCACGTGACACTTTGGAGACCTTTTTTTTGCTCTGTCTCTGCGAACATGGTACCAGCTTGCAAATCGGTGATAAATCACGGTGCACAGTAGGACTAAATATAGGCGATCTTCATTGAAATTCCTGCCATATCCCTCTTCACTTATCGGTCGTCGGACAGTTCGTCGTCGTCATCATTATCATGGGTGGAATTGGTATTTATTGTGTGCTCCTCTTGGGCGAATGCATGTTGTTTGTTATCTGCGAACAAAACGAACGGCAAAAAAAGTTTGTCTCTTGTGTGTCTTTAATCTGATGATATTTACATCACAATAAATTCAGCTTTGTCACCGCCTAATGCACTCCTGGTACGTAGTGAAGTTACGTACAGCATGTACCACCGCATACAATTGTACCTACAGTACGTGTTCGTCGTTCATGCTTGACTTCTTCGCAGCAACGGACAACCAAGGACCATCCATCCACCATCCATCCATCCATCCAACCAACCATCGGCTTCGTTGGAGGCCAATGGCAATGTTACAATGGTGAAACCACAAGAGACCAAATTGAGAGGCATTCCGAGAAGATTTCGGTGATATCACTCTTCACTCCTTCTTGGATAATATTTAGAAACATTCCAAAGTGTGGTCAACGTTCACTGCATATTCATGAATCACATTCCCCGACGGATTGTCACGGATGGTTGGGAGTTTCATTGATTTTTAACCGCCACAAGGAGACCGGAGACCCGCGAAAATGATCCTTTGTACGAACAGTCCTCAAATGGTTTGGATGAATGCAGGATACAATGAGAGAGAGGGACGAAATAAACCAGGGAAGCTATTTGCTTGGCTTGATTGAATATGCCTTTGTTCTTTGTGATTGGGGAAAATAATGGTGATCAACCGCCAAAGCACTTTTTACTCTCTTGGAACCTTTTTTGCCTTCTTCTCCGCTCTACTAAAAAGTGTTGAGCTGTACCATAATCATCCAACTGGCAGCTTACAGTACTCTTGAAGTGCTACGGTTTCAGTGTCGTATTTGAAGTTTCAAAGTTTCATGATTGGGATATTCAAAAGAGCTTTAAAGCGGGAAATGAAGAGGCACCCTGATGGGGCGAATCTGATCATATGCTGGTGGAGACTTGAACGCTGTCGTCATTTCACTCCATCCAGTAGAAACGGGCTTTGTTCGCAGAAAAAAAAAACATGAGTCCCATTCAACTCTTTTTGAGAAGAGATCGGGAACACGGAGTTGCCAACCTACTGTTTGTACGAACCTCGCGTATGTTCTGAATGTACATAGTTAGGAGTGCCGCTGACCAGGGAGGCTCCCTTCCTTTCGTTGGTTGGTTGGCTGGTTGGTTCGCTCTTTCGTCTTCCTCTTCCTTCATTTCAACGTGAAGCTGAAGTCGCATTGAGCAAGTCCGTCTAATATTTCTTAAACACTCAAACGCCTTTGGATCTCTGTCCCCCTGGGGTTTCTTTTGGCTTTTGATGGCTCGACTACACGCTCGATGTTGGGCTCTGTTGGACGATTTAGGGAGAATGTTTGTCATATTACCATTGTTAGGGCTATTACTGCACGAATGTGTCTTATCTGATGTGCCCGCTATCAGGCCGATCCCGTTGTCTTCATCTCTTGACATCTCGGACATTCTGAGGCTTGACAACGAAGCATCGTTCGCCCCGGAAAACGAGGCCATCCGTGATGGTCAATTTCGATCGGATTTGACCTTGTTGAATCCGATCGAGCGTTTCAATTCTAGATTGACCGAAGTATGTGGTCGTTTATCTTGTCGTCCAATGACAATATTTACAATATGACCCAGGCCAGTTTTTATTGGGTCAACACACGGAGTATAAATACATGTGGATACTTGCGATGTCGGAGTATCATTGTTATTACTGGCCTGATCTCACTTCCTTTCACAGGGGACTTCCGCAAGTACACGATCTATAAATCTCCCATTCTTATTACAATGATCACGGCAATTTGTCACCGGAATAATAATGTCCATGGGAAATTTCCAGCGATTGTGCAAACATATCACGTTGGATGGCTCCCACTCGACTACTTTGATTAGATATTCGATTGTTGACGAAAATCTAATCGCTCACCTAGTCTTCGAAGTTTAACCTGTCAATGGTTGAGACGAGGTGGTTCGAGTAATGGGTAGTTCGGTGTGTTTATTTGTGGAAATGCCAGATCTCTCAAGGCCAAGACTCATCGCTTGGCAATTACGCAATAATGATGTCGCCCGTAATCTCAGACAAAAAGGATGGTAATCGCCAAAGAGCAAGCGAACGAGGGCTGAGAACAAATGTCAATGCTCATTTGTCGGAATGTTCTTTTGTCTCGTTCTTTCCCTTGTAATGAAGCTCTGGGCTGGCTCTTTGGCTTTTGTGTGATCTATCTGAGCAAGAATCGACTTACTTGGGGATCGGTCTCCTTATGGGGATTCCTTGAGGTTAGTTTATGAGTGTATTTCTCTTCGCACATGAGAACAGTTTGAGGTTTTATAGGAATGAGGTAATAGTCAAGTGAATTATTTATGAAAGGTTTGAATCCTCAACCGGAATAATTCTCGACTTCATGGGATGATGATGGATCACACGTGTACACTCTCAAGGTATCCCTATCCCTGAGGTTAAATTTGAATACCTCGCGTCAAATAGGTTTTTCCCCCTTTAATTATGCTTCACTAAGGGCTCATAATTGAGACCTCGAGAGGTGTCAAAGAAGTCTCGACTTGATCATTTTTCATTTCTGCATACTCAAATACAAATCCCTCAATTCATTCCCAAGGAAATCGGCCGGCCAATAGAATGAATGGTCGGACAATCATTGTCTTTTGTCTTTATTTACGGCGACGACGACGACACTGTCAGCAGCTTTGCACTCAGTTTTGCTCTCGCTCGCAATGTTAACCTTGTCCTTGAGAAGTGACTCGCATTTCTATTCAACCCATTTGGCCATATTTGGGCCGAGGCGAGCCGAAGTGCCCTCCTGTACTCTCCTTCCTTCCAATGGTCGCCAATCTCAACTACGATCGTCTCTACTCGGGATTTTATGCCAACGATTCAGGCATTATCAAGCCTCCGCACCGTTTTCCTTTTTTTCGCGTGTGCGTAAGGTTGCGTAATATTTTCCAAATCGTTCCTGGTTCCCTGTATCTCTTTGAGCGTTAGGCTCCCGTGCTTGTTTGCTTGATTACTACATAGGAACACACAACCATTACAAGTATCCGTGTTATCCTGACATCATGAAAGTCATTCGGGCAGGTGGATCCTGGCCAGAAGCCGCCGAAAGTGATCAAGCCATCTGTCATTGGGTGAAAGACTTCAATTCAGGAGCTTCATGGGAAAAATCACACGTTCTTTTAGCACAGTATTACGCTATTTTACAGGACATGAAGAGCGCTAATATGATATACCATTAATGAAGCCATGAGGTCCCAATCAGTGCACATCTCGGCTGTGCGCTCAGGAGCAGATTCTGGTTTGATTCTTGTTTGTATTATCACATTGAAATTGTGAGACCTGAACTGAAGTCTAAATCCCCTCGTGGCAAGGATACTCATGACTTGGGACTTCAATACCACTTTCTGATCCTTACTGAAACGAGTTTCGTGGTATTTGGAAAAATGCTAACCTGATGAGGGAGTTCGTGCGCAGTATTCAAGTTGCACTTTTTTAACGTGAACTCGTTCTCCTTGTGCTTCAAACTGCAGTCGTCATTGACGTTCGTGGTCTTTTTTCTCTTTTTCTTTTGAACGAAGTGGTTGGCGGTTGGTTATGTAATGTATCTCCACTTCTAGTGGGCCTTGATTTGTATTCAGTTTTGAAGTCTCCCACATGCCAAATTGATTTTTATTTCAAATGGGCGAATCATCATGGCTCATATTTGGAACGTTCAAGAGCCTTTCAAGAATCATGATGTTCTCTGAATTAGAGTAGATCACGTTTTGGGGGAGGAGGTGGCTGGTAGGTAGTGTAAGTTGAACATACATACATGTTCAGTCGAAGTTGCAATTCGGCTCTCGCAAGACATGACTGAACCATTTACTGAGAGGCGCTAAAAGGAATTTGTCCGTCTCACCTTGGCCATTTTTGCCCTCCGTTGAACCTTGAAATGATCATCCAGCTTCATCTTTAGCACATTGGTCTTTCGGCCAGACTCCAATCGAGTCAAGAGTTGGTCGGTCTTGAATTTGATCATTTCTGTAGTCCAGTCGACCTTGGATTGAAGAATAGGCAAAATCCAGAGTTCACGCCTCAACTTTGTTGAGGAGCAGTATGGCATAAAAAATGGCATGCCAGCTAACTCTACTTTCTCATCTCTGGTTAATGCCAAGTTCATTGTCATTAGTGTCCATGGTGGCATTTCTCACTTGAAATTCGAGCTCGACAAACCATCCTTTGGCTGGATGGTTGGAACTTGTGTAACTGTTTGTCGCTTCTCTTCGTACGAGGTTCTGAAAGATATTTTTGCACATCCAGTCTCTCACTGCACACACAGACAAAAGGCCAGAAATCCTAAAACGATTGTCGATGCCAAGGGAAATTGCATCACAGTTTCTGGAAGCTGGACTCGATTGCACACCAATTGAACCTTAAGGCACCCTTCAACTTTTGGACACATATAACAACGTTCACATATTACTTCGGAGTTTGTTGTTGGTGAGCATAAATCATGCTTGAAAAGGGTGGCAAAACCAGTTTCGATTATTTTCAGGCCTTTGTAATAGGATGGTGGATTTTTTTTATATTGAACCAACTAAAGTTGTTTGCCAAATGGGATGTACGTTCAACGTAAAGGAGTATTTAGTGCCGAATATGAATGCGCACAAAGTAGGAGTATATCATTCACACATTAGGATCAAGGTGTGGAATTTGAAACATTACTCAAATTCTTCACGTACGATGACACCGTCTTTCTCAGATCATTTTTTCGAGTCAATTACGCCGCTTTGGTGTTCTGGATGCTTTTCCAAGGCTTTGAAATTGAGTCCTTGCCTTTTGAAGGTAGTGTCTTTGACGTACTTCATCTTCTCGAGTGAGACTGAGTCGATCCATGTCGACGTATGATTGTGGTAGAGGCGAACATGTGGAGTCATGACAACACGGAGAGAGGGATGGGAATGATGACGATAATGATGATATGTCGCCTGTGCATGATGATCTCCGAGCTGACTTGCTTTGGCACTGCTCACGTGGAAGAGATAGCCGTGGTTGTGTCCCGGTAGAAGTTGTGGAGCAACATTTCCGTTCGACTACTTGAAATAATTGCCTCCGACAAGAAGAACATGTTGCTCGTGCGTCATTTGAAATGTCGCAAAATCGCTTCTCTCATCTTCATAATAATAATAAACATCATCGTACATATTGGTAAAGCACTCATCCGTCCCAAGACGGCAAGAGTTATTTTGGGATGTGATGTGGCGTGGAATGGATTTCCTGGTGCATATCCAGCCCATCTTGGCCTTGATCTCCTAGAATGAGACACGATGGGTGATGCGTGTCATCCCAATATTATTAGCTCCATCTTGATAAATGTTAGCCGAAAATCGGTCCATGGAGCAACCATCCAGTTCAGCAATTTCAACTGACAGCTCAACCGACACCGTGTCCGAGATGTATTTGAGAGGGTTCGAAGTTTAGAACGTGGTCCTTAATCCGTTTCATTTCTCTTTTGCAGAAGCTCAAAGGTCTGGTGCGACAAAAGACCAACAACTCTATGCCTAATCCCATGGCCATGGGTCGGGCCATCTTTCAGAAAGCCAATAATCTGACCCATAAAACGTCCCAGAATGGCCGAACCGAATCCACGATCGCGGACGTTTTCGGCAGCAAAGACGCCGGGCTCATCCCCAACAAGCATCGAACTTTCCTCATGGACACACAAGTCAAATACACTGTGGTGAGTTCTGGCCTAGAATGAATGATGGATGCATATCTATCTCGTTTTCCCTCTGTGGGAGAGAAAAATAGAGGCCAGATAAAAAGCATCTCATCCAGATGTTGGTTGGGAAACGACAACGATGCCGCTTACTTTGCTCACTGCTCAGTCATGAATGATTTCAATGTTCAATTCATAATTTTCAAGATCATCGCGATGAAACATGACAGCACCAACAGGCTGGTCGAGCGATGTTTACCGCCACACACAAAGACAACTTTTGTCGAGAAATTGGAAGACTCGCTTTTACCCAACCATCTGTTGCTGTTTTCTCGAACGATCATTGCAACATGATTCTTCGCAAGTCTGTAGAATCGAGCATTAATATGCATTCAGATAGGCAGGGGGAAATTATAGCGTTCTTGATCGAAGAGCGGAGGAAGCTTCATTTCCGGATTGGAATTGCTCCTCCCCTGGCTTCGAAGTCCCTGAGAGACCCATCCTTCTAACAGGAAATCACGCTCGAGTATTTCGTGAAACGGCCTCATTAGACAAGTTTGGCCATCAGAGTTTGGAAGAAGGGCCTCGACACGAAAATATGTCGCCATAACATGTACTCCTCCGTATTCGATCTGGATTATGAGTACCCTGTCAGTGGGTTCGATCATCAGATGGATAAGCCGGACCACTAACCCGGTTATGATCTCCTGATCAGTAGTCTCGGTTCGAGCTTGATCAGAATCTTAATTGGACTTAATTCTTGATTGATTCTTGAATTCGGGTTCCCACTTTATTTTTTCCAGGGTCTCCAATCGCAAGAGCGGAATCTGTTTCTCTTCAATGATCTTCTATTGGTCGCCAAAGAGAGGTCAGCCAGTCACTTCAAACTAAAAGATCAGGTAAGCCGGACCGAAGTTACCTTGTTTCCTATCTACCTTGTCCTGACAACTCGTTTACATATCTCGTTTTGGAATCTCCAGAAGTTTGGCCAAAGTGCATGAGATTCAAAGATCAATCCGAAAAAAACACAGTAAAAGCGGCAAGCCCCATTGACTACATGACAATAACAATCCGGCACTTACAGTCCAGGTTTATTTTCAATTGAAGCTTCCAAGAGCATTTTGACGTTGAAATAATATGGCTAAATAAACTTTTTTCGAAATGGTTGACAAATATATTTGTTATGTTACGTTCTGAGAAAAGCAGTCGCACTTTGCACAAGGTTTGTCCTTTTGGGGTGCATAATCCTGAGGTTTTGTTGAAGTTTTTATTTCCGTTTAATGGCCCTAACGCTATGGCTTTACAGAGGTTGTTCATGTAGTAATCGTTTCATTTAGCATACTTGAAGTTGTTTTTGAAGTCATGAAGGCTATTCCGATCCAAGCACTTTTTTCCTTTATCCCAACTTCTTCTTAGAATGGGGTTGTTTGCTCGGATTTTATTTGCGCATAAAAAATTGCGGACATGACAGGTCTTTCTGAGAAACTCGTCCTACTTTGTGAGCGACGGCTCCGTGTTCAAGGCTAATTGAACAAGTTGAATAGCTTTGCTTACAATTAAGTGAAAGTCGCCTTTAAACTCGTATTTCAAGAATTGTACAACAAGCCGTCGAGTATGTGCATGTACTGAATGTACTGAATGGAGGCGGTGGCACCCATGGTTTTGCTAGATCGTACTCGTAGTACTACTACTTAAACTACTACAAAGACGAGTGAGTGTGACCATTAGGCCCCTCGAAAGATTACTATCTTGGTGAAACCTGACGAAAACGAGGTCATCGAACAAGTCAAAGTGGATCTGGCTGATGAATTCCTACAGAACGACCAAACACTTTGAAACCAGCCAGCAGCAAGCACCGAGACACGTTCGATTTATAACCAATTCGATTCTAAAATCCACCTCGAGTTAGTAGTCCGTCCGCAAATCGTGCTTCAGGGACCAACGATGCTCTCACATTTCAGTTGTTCAGTTGTTGAGGGGATGATGAATGCTCCTTGAGAGTCATTAAAGGCACGCTCTTGACATTTGATTCCTTATTACAAGACATCCAGGATGACGATGAGGTTATTGTTGTTGATGTTGACTCATGTCATCTGGATTCGCTGGCGTGCAAGTTCGGGAGTTTTGGAGGCACCCGCTCAATTTGGAAACACTCAAAGAAGTCACGACTCGAATAAAAGATGCTTGCCATGGCCAAAATCGAGGAGCCTGGCAGAGAACTTCGAGTATACGAGTGCATAGAATGGCTGAAGTATCCACCTATGTCATTTCAGTCCCCACTTTGGTAGGATCAAATCATTGGCTCATATTTCATTTCATTTCGTCCCGGAAATTAGTATCAATCGCTTTCAAAAAGCCATTTCTCAAGAACCTCTGTTCAAACACTTCGACTTGTTAAAGCCCCTGCCATCTTTTTTTGTTCTATTTTTAAAAGAGGCCGAGGCAAATTTATGAACTTGATCTTACCGCTCCACTTTATTGAAGTTCATGTAGTACTTTGGCAAGAAAGATGGATATGGCCCATTGTTTGAAATCCCGTCAAAATGTTGGTTACGTGAATGAAGATCAACTAACTCACCAGCGGGACTCCGTTAGTTACATCATTTTTTGGCAATGAATTGTAGGTATGTTGCAAGATGATGTGGGCAACAGGCCCACCAACTAAATCGTCTCAAACTTCTCAAACCCAAACTTCTCCGAGATTCAACGGGAACATCTGCTGAAAGTGAATCCAGGGTGGCCAAGGTTTATTGTTGTGAATGCGCTTGCTTTTGCTGTAGCGGCTTCTTTGGCATTTTAGAAGGAGGTCGGACGCCTAGCAATTGTCTAAACGTACTGAAGGGGATTTTCAAGAGTTACGTTAATGCCAAAGATGGAGATTTGCCACCACAAGCTCGAATTGACTTTGGTTGGTGTTAGATTCCCATGTTCTCTTGTTCTCAAGGGCTTGCACGCAAATCTGTGACGGCGGGAATTTCAACGCGTTTATTCACGGGGTGTCAGCCAGGGTAATCAATTCGGAAAATTGAATTTCAATCTCTCTCCGAGGCCTTGCTCTTCGTGCACTTCGCACTGCCGTCATCATTACCAACACTACAACTACTACCACTATTACTGCTTCTAATAGTAATAATAATGGTCAGCATGATTTGACCATCTCAAATCTAATGGCCCAAACGGTCATAAATTGTTCATAATTGCAATGGATGAATATCGTGAACGTCCAGCCAGCGAGACAGAGAGAATGCAAAGTCGTGCTCAATTACGAATCCAAATGATCTGTTATCAAAGATGCAATGCCTATTTGGAGGATTCTCGTTTCGCTCTGTTTCGACTACCCCTCTTTCTTTCTTTCTTTCTTTCTTTGGCTCGGAATGGCGTACTTCTCCTGAATTTGGCCATAAAATATGGCCAGAAAGAGAAATTCCTGACATGGCCCTGAGATTCGAGTTTCGGTTCCAAGAGCGAGGTGACAACGACAGAAACTCCCTGGTTTGTTCTCAAATCTCAATGTCAAGCCTCATTTAATTGGTAGGCTGCCAGGTAAGTGCCATTCACGAGCCATCACCTGAAAATTCGCTCTAAAAGGGTTGGCAGATCTCATTCAACGACGTCGGCTTCTTCAGGGTGTCACATAAATCGTTCCAAGTCACTCAGCAATGGGCCTCGAATGCTCAACTCTTTTCTCATGAGTCTTCGTTCGATTTCCCTAATGCCATGCCAATGAGAATCGGTTATTATGACCCCAAACCCGATGTCTTTGCCGAGTTTCATGTGAGCGGAGGTTAAATGTGGAGGACATTTTTCCGGAAGGAAGTGATTGTCATTCACCCAGGCCTTTGGCTTGATTAGAGCTATTTCCGAAGCTCCTTTTGTGTAAATCATGCTTGCTTATTACATTTCTTTCTCTCATTCGTCTATTCGTCTCTGGTGTGGATCCCGTCTAATGGAAACATGCCTTGCTCACTTGTCAATAACTTACGTCGTACTTACGTACAGTACAACACGAACGAATCTTGGTTGAAGAAAAACATGTGTTCGGTAAATGTCTTGGGAAGCGCTTTGGAATCACGGGTGGACTTGGAATCTCTTATTTATGGACTAAGTATCATCGTTTGGTACCGATGCGCTGTATTGATGCGTCCGCATTTCTGCAACAGGAAACACAGTCGGACTGAAGAGACCGAAGAAACCATAAAACAAGGTCATAATGCCAACCCAGCCAAACGACACATGTTGTAAATATACGAGAAAGTTAGGTTAGCTTGTCCGAAACGAAATTTGGCTCGGTTTACCTCATTGACCACAAATCAAACGAAACAAAAACGAATATGCACCATGCTCGATGAGAAATTTGAAATCTACGCGGCCTTCGATGGTTTGAATGCATGAAATGAACCATCGGAATGGATTGATTGGACTCGTCAAGTAAAATGGTACTAATATGCCAATCTGAGGTGGAGGTTCCCGTCTCAATTCCGCCTTCGTTAGACGTGTTTTCAAGGTTTTTTGTCGGTCAAACGTAGGATTTTCTCATTTCATTTCCCGCCGCCCTTCGCAATAGCCGTTGGCGGGATTGGGAAATCGATCTGCATATTCTTGTCAGATCCTCCTTCTTGTCACAAAGAAACTAATTATGAAGGATTTCACCCACTACCATGGGAGGAGGATCGAGCAGACCTGAGCATTCGAATGATCTGCTGGTTTCCAACTCGTTAGAGGTCTACTTCCAAAGAGAGAAAGAGAGAGGCGTCATTCATTATGGGAACTTTATTTTTTTATTCTCTCGGAAGCATAGCATCTTTTTCCAGTTTCCTGAGGCGATATTCCATGGGCTAACAACATCGGAGACACGTGCATTGATTGGGTTCGAGTGCCAACCAATCGTTCATGAACCGTTTTGAGCTCGGTGGAAATGGAAAATAAGATAAATTGATGCGCATTCGTGGTCGGTTAAAACGGTCCTCTGTCATTCATCTCTCTATCTGTTCAGGCTCTCGAGATTGAAATGTATCTGACCGACCACATTTTCTGTACAGGATAAGATTGTGCCTGTCAAGACATAAAAACTTAATGATGGGATCAGATCATTTATTTTTTCCCCTCACCCTGACAGATTTTCCCGGGGCTGCTGGGCTGCTCACTGCTTAGTCTGGCTTTGGCCGGCTGATGACTTAATGTCGGGTAATTGCGAGGCCAAACCACCGCCACCAAACCAGAAAAGGGGCAAGAAAAGAGATTTAGTCAAAGAAAATGGTTCAATGATTCGTTCCCCCTTGTCGTTCCGATCTACTATGTGTAGAGTGCTCAGATTCAGTGCCCATGCCATGATGAGTCTTTGGGGGCAGATATTCAATGTAGTTATTTTCAGGAAGACCGGTCACTCCGTTTTGAAAAGTTAATTAACCTAGTCCCTCAAACGAGAAACGACGCTCACTTGCAGCAGAAAGAAACTCGAACCGGTTAGTCGTACAGATTAGGATTCATGTCCAGGATTCATGGGAGAAAACTCTCAAACACACGGCATTATATTATCATGACGTGATATCTGGTGATGGCCGTGAATGCTCACATGCAACTTCAATCCATCCGTGTTTGTTTATCTTTGCCGTTTTGAATTCAGAAAATGGGCACTTCTCCATCTTATAACACACAATCGGTCATGCCAACTGCCAATTAAGCCGAGCCAAGCTGACTGATTGCGAACATCTCCAAAGAAAGGAAGGAAGGGCGAGGTCTCTGGCGCCAAAGAGATGACCGAGAGCTCGAACAGCTCCTATCTGCACTTAAGTGGGAGCTCAATATCGTCCAATTGGGGGATATGAGGGCCAGATAATCAGCGATGCAAACCATGCGACTTGCTAGCTGGCTTGGCTTGGCTTGCACTCTAGGTGCATATTGAATCCGTGGATGAAGTAGGCACTCCAATCTCACGATTCATAGTTTGGCGTGAGTAATGCATCTCGATATCCAGGAAAGATCCACTCCGAAGCAATTTGCATTGGTTTCATTCTTAAACGCCATGGCCAATACAATTTGATCAAACTGAGGTTGGACCCAACAACCAAGCTCTCTCTGACCTTGTCAGAGGATCATCAACTTCCGCTCGTAAGTCTGATAGCCGCATTCCTGGAATGGAAGTCGTCGTGGTAAAAACACACAGTGGTGTTAATGAAGTGAATTCCAGTGGTCACAGAACCGACCAGGAATGGACCGAAGCAAGCTAGAGGAGTGCTGAACCAGTTCTGATCTCTGCCATCGATGGTATTCGTTGTCGACTTGACCGGGAGTTTTGAACAAGAGTTCAGATCCCCGGGTGGTAGTTGCAAATTTGATAGCTATGCCCTTATCCGGCCGATAAGTGCAGACCAGGTTGGACGTGGGGGCTCAAAATAAATATAAATGGAATCTTGAGTGCTTAACACGTAGGTTGTGATTAAACCACATTTGGTCAGATCCGTCAAGTTGCCAAACACTCGAGAGTGCACCGCTCGATTTCTTTCTCACAAACCAGACAAAGTTGAGTTTCAACTGAAAGCGAGGGAAGAGAGCAGTTCTTTGGAAACTTATCCATCCTCTCGTTTCGTATTTATTTGAGCTTTTCAACTT